>NW_027274377.1:0-106839 GCF_030028105.1 Mobula birostris
CTCATATTTTCCCCTATATCGCTGTGTTCTCGCACACCTCTCATACCTTCCCCTACATCACTGTGTTTTCACGAACGTCTCATTGCGTCCCCTATATCGCTGTGTTTTCATGCACCTCTCATAACTTCCCCTATATCACCCTGCTTTCGAGCACCTCCCATACGTTCCCCTATATCGTTGTGTTTTCGTATACCTCTCATACCTCCCGCTATATTGCTGTGTTTTCACGCACCTCTAATAACTTCTCCTATATTGCTGTATTATTGCGCACCTCTCATAACTTCCCCTTAATCGCCGTGTTTTCGTTCACCTCTCATACCTTCGCTATATCGCTGTGTTTTCACACACCTCTCATAACTTCTCCTGTATCGCTGTGTTTTTGTGCACCTCTCATAACCTCCCTAATATTGTTGCGTTTTCATGCACATCTCATCACGTCCGCTATATCGCTGTGTATTCACGCACCTCCCATAGCATCCCCAATATCGCTGTGCCTTGCGCACCTCTCATAGCTTCCCCCATATCGCCGTGTTTTTGCGCACCTCTCATGTCTTCACCTAGATCGCTATGTTTTTGCTCCTCTCAATACTTCCCCTATATCGCTGTGTTTTCTCGCACATCTGATACATTCTCCCGTATCGCCGTGTTTTCGCACACCTCTCATAATTTCCCCTATATCGCTGTGTTCTCGCACATCTCTCATACCTTCCCCTATATCACTGTTTTCGTGAACGTCGCATTGCGTCCCCTATATCGCTGTGTTTTCGCACACCTCTCATACGTTACCCTATATCGCCCTGTTTTCGTGCACATCCCATAGCTTCCACTATATTGCCCTGTTTTCGCGCACCTCTCATGTATTCCACTACATTGCTGTGTTTTCTGGCACTACTGATGCATTCCCCTGTAAGGCCAAGTTTTCGCGCACCTCGCATACTTTCCCCTATATCGCCACATTTTTATGCACATCTCATCCCGTCTCCTATATCGCTGTGTTTTTGCGCACCTACCATAGCATCCCCTATATCGAATGTGCCTTCGTGCACCTCTCATACCTTCCCCTTTAGCGCCCTGTTTTCACGCCCCTCCTATACGTTCCCTTATAACGCTGCGTTTTCGTGCACCTCTCATACCTCCCCCTATATCTCCGTGTTTTCATGCACATCTCATAACCTCCCCTATATCGCTGGGTTTTCAAGCACCTCTCATAATCTCCACTATATCACACTGCTTCCGAGCACCTCCCATACCTTCCCCTATATCGCTGTGTTTTCACACACCTCTAATAACTTCTGCTATATTGCTGTATTATTGCGCACCTCTCATAACTTCCCCTATATCGCCGTGTTTTTATGTACATCTCATAACGTCACCTATTTCGCTGTGCCTTCGCGCACCTCTCATACCTTCCCCATTATCGCCGTGTTTCATGCGCATCTCATAATGTCCCCTATATCGCTGGGTTTTCACGCATCTCTCATAACTTCCCCTATATCGTCCTGTTTTCGCGCTCCTCTCATACCTTCCCCTATATCACTGTGTTTTCACGCACCTCTCATAACTTGCCCTATATCGCTGTGTTTTTGAACACCTCTCATTGTTTCCCGTCTATCGCCATGTATTCATGCACATCTCATACCGTCCCCTATATCTCTGTGTTTTTGTGCACTTCTCATACCTTCCCTAATATCCCTGCGTTTTCATGCACATCTCATCACATCCCCTATATCGCTGTGTATTCATGCACCTCCCATAGCATCCCCTATATCGCTGTGCATTGCGCACCTCTCATAGCTTCCCCTATATTGCTGCCTTTTCGCACACATCCCATAGGTTCACCTTTATCGCTGTGTTTTTGCTAACCTCTCATAGCTTCCCCTGTATCGCCGTGTTTTTGCTCACCTCTCATAGCTTCCCCCATATCGCCGTGTCTTCGCGCACCTCTCATGTCTTCACCGAGATCGCTATGTTTTTGCTCCTCTCATTACTTCCCATATATCGCTGTGTTCTCTCGCACATCTGATACATTATCCCGTATCGCCGTGCTTTCGCACACCTCTCATAATTTCCCCTATATCACCGCGTTCTCGCACACCTCTCATACCTTCCCCATATCACTGTGTTTTCGCGCACGTCCCATTGCGTCCCCTATATCGCTGTGTTTTCGCACACCTCTCATAGCTTCCCCTATATCGCCCAGTTTTCGTACACATCCCATAGCTTCCCCATATCGCCGTGTTTTCGCGCACCTCTCATGTCTTCACCTAGATCGCTATGTTTTCACTCCTCTCAATACTTCCCGTATATCGCTGTGTTTTCTCGCAAATCTGATACCTCCCCCTATATCGCCGTGTTTTTATACACATCTCATACCGTCCCCTATATTACTGTGTTTTCACGCACCTCCCATAGCATCCCCTATATCGCTGTGTTTTTGTGCACCTCTCATACCTTCCCAAATATCGCTGCGTTTTCATGCACATCTCATCACGTTCCCTATATTGCTGTGTATTCACGCACCTCCCATAGCATCCCCTATATTGCTGTGCCTTGCGCACCTCTCATAGCTTCCCCTATATCGCTGTCTTTTCGCGCTCATCCCATAGATTCACCTTTATCGCTGTGTTATTGCTCACCTCTCATAGCTTCCCCTGTATCGCAGTGTTTTTGCTCACCTCTCATAGCTTCCCCCATATCGCCGTGTTTTCGTGCACCTCTCATGTCTTCACCGAGATCGCTATGTTTTTGCTCCTCTCATTACTTCCCCTATATCGCTGTGTTTGCTCGCACGTCTGATACATTCTCCCGTATCACCGTGTTTTCGCGCTCCTCTCATAATTTCCCCTATATCGCCGTGTTCTCGCACATCCCTCATACCTTCCCCTATATCACTGTGTTTTTGCGCAAGTCCCATAGAGTCCCCTATATCGCTGTGCTTTCGCGCACCTCTCTTACCTTCCCCTACATCGCCCTGTTTTTGCACACATCCCATAGCTGCCACTATATTGCCCTGTTTTTGCGCACTTCTCATGTCTTCCCCTACGTTGCTGTGTTTTCTCGCACCTCTGATGCATTCGCCTGTAACGCCAAGTTTTGCGCACCTCTCATAATTTCCCATATACCGCCGTGCTTTCGCGCACCTCTCATAGCTTCCCATATATTGCCGTGTTTTCATACACATCTCATACCGTCCCCTATATCACTGTGTTTTCGCGTACCTCCCATGGCATCCCCTATATCGCTGTGCCTTCGTGCACCTCTCATACCTTTCCGTCTATTGCCGTGTTTTCATGCACATCTCATAACGTCCCCTATAATGCCGTATTTTTGCTCACCTCTCATAACTTCCTCTATATCGCCCTGTTTTCGCGCACCTCTCATGACTTCCCCTATATCGCTCTGTTTTCGCACAACTCTCATGGTTTCCCGACAATCGCCGTGTATTCATGCACATCTCGTACCGTCCCCTATATCGCTGTGTTTTCACACACCTCTCATACCGTCCCCTATATCGCTGTGTTTTCACACACCTCTCATACCTTTCCCTATATCGCTGTCTTTTCACGCACATCGCATAGATTCACCTTTATCGCTGTGTTATTGCTCACCTCTCATAGCTTCCCCTACATCGCCGTGTTTTTGCACATCTCTCATAACTTCCCCTATATCGCCGTATTGTTATGCACATCTCATAACGTCCCCTATATCGCTGTGTATTCGCGCACCTCCCATAGCATCCCCTATTTCACTGTGCCTTCGCGCACCTCTCATATCTTCCCCTATATCGCCCTGTTTTCACGCTCCTCGCATTCATTCACCTATATCGCCCTGTTTTCGCGCACCTCCCATTCCTTCACCTATATCGCTGTTTTCGTGCACCTCTCATACCTTCCCTATATTGCTGTGTTTTCACACACCTCTCATAACTTCTCCTATATCGCTGTGTTTTTATGCACCTCTCATACCTTCCCTAATATCACCGCGTGTTCATGCGCATCTCATCACGTCCCCTATATCGCTGTGTATTCACGCACCTCCCATAGCATCCCCTATATCGCTGTGCCTTGCGCACCTCTCATTCCTTCCCCTAAATCGCTGTCGTTTTGCGCACATCCCACAGATTCACTATCGCTGTGTTATTGCTCACCTCTCATAGCTTCCCCTGTATCGCTGTGTTTTTGCTCACCTCTCATAGCTTCCCCTATATCGCCGTGTTTTCGCGCACCTCTCATGTCTTCCCCTGTATCACTGTGTTTTCGCGCACCATCCATAGCATCCCCTATATTACTGTGCCTTCGCATACTCTCATAACTTCATCGATATCACCCTGTTTCGAGCACCTTCCATTCCTTCCCCTATATCGCTGTGTTTTCATGCAACTCTCATACCTCCCCCTATATCGCTGTGCCTTGCGCACCTCTCATAACTTCCCCTATATCGCTGACTTTTCGCGCACATCCCATAGTTTCACCTTTATCGCTGTGTTATTGCTCATCTCTCATAGCTTCCCCTGTATCGTCGTGTTTTTGCGCACCTCTCATAACTTCCCCTATATCGCCCTGTTGTTATGCACATCTCATAGCGTACCCTATATCGCTGTGTATTCGCGCTCCTCCCATCGCATCCCCTATATCGCTGTGCCTTCGCGCACCTCTCATAGCTTCCCCTATATTGCCGTGTTTTCGTACACCTCTCATGTCGTCACCTAGATCGCTATGTTTTCGCTCCTCTCATTACATCCCCTATATCGCTGTGTTTTCTCGCACATCTGATACATTCTCCCGTATCGTCGTGTTTTCGTGTACCTTTCATAATTTTCCCTATATCGCCGTGTTTTCGCGTATCTCTCATAATTTCCCCTATATTGCCGTTGTCTCGCACATCTCTCACACCTTCCCCTATATCACTGTGTTTTTGCGCACATCCCATAGCGTCCCCTATATCACTGTGTTTTCTCGCATCTCTGATGCATTTCCCTGTATCGCCCTGTTTTCGCGCACATCCCATAGCTTCCACTATATTGCCCTGTTTTTGTGCACCTCTCATGTCTTCTCCTGTATCACTGTGTTTTCGCGCACCTCCCATAGCATCCCCTATATAGCAGTGCCTTCGCGCACCTCTCTTGCCTTCCCCTATATCGCTCTGTTTTCACGCACTTCCCATACATTCCCTATATCGCTGTGTTTTCATGCACCTCCCATAGCATCCCCTATATTGCTGTGCCTTCGCGCACCTCTCTTACCTTCCCCTATATAGCCCTGTTTTCGCGCACCTCCCATACATTCCCCTATATCGCTGTGTTTTCGTGCACCTCTCATACCTCCCCCTATATCGCTGTGTTTTCACGCACCTCTCATAACTTCTCCTATATCGCTGTAATTTTGTGCACATCTCATGGCTTCCCCAATATCGCCGTGTTTTCATACACATCTCATACCGTCACCTATATCACTGTGTTTTCGCACACCTCCCATAGCATCCCCTATATCGCTGTGTCTTCGTGCACCTCTCATACCTTCCCCTATATCGCCCTGTTTTCGCGCTACTCCTATAATTTCCCCTATATCGCTGTGTTTTCACGCACCTCTCATGGCTTCCCCAATATCGCCGTGTATTCGTGCTCGTCTCATACCTTCCCCTATATCATTGTGTTTTCGCGCAAGTCCCATAGCGCCCCCTATATCGCTGTGTTTTCTCGCACCTCTGATGCATTCCCCTGTATCTCCGTGTTGTCGCGCACATCCCATAGCTTCCACTATATTGCCCTGTTTTTGCGCACCTCTCATGTCTTCCCCTATTTCACTGTGTTTTCGCGCACCTCCCATAGAATCCCCTATATTGCTGTGCCTTTGCGCACCTCTCATACCTTCCCCTATATTGCCCTGTTTTCGCGCACCTCCCATACCTTCCCCTATATCGCTGTGTTTTCGTGCACCTCTCATACCTCCCCTTATATCGCTGTGTTTTCACGCACCTCTCATAACTTCTCCTATATCGTTGTATTTTTGTGTACCTCTCATGGCTTCCCCAATATCGCCGTGTTTTCGTGCACATCTCTTAACGTCCCCTATATCGCTGGGTTTGCACGCACCTCTCATAACTTCTCCTATATCGCTGTCTTTTCGCGCACATCCCACAGCTTCACCTTTATCGCTGTGTTATTGCTCACCTCTCATATCTTCCCCTATATCGCCGTGTTTTCGCGCACCTCTCATAGCTTCACCTAGATCGCTATGTTTTCGCTCTTCTCATTAATTCCCCTATATCGCTGTGTTTTCTCGCACATCTGATATATTCTCCTGTATCGCCGTGTTTTCGCGCACCTCTCATAATTTCGCCTATATCGCCGTGTTCTCACACACCTCTCATACCATCCCCTATACCACTGTGTTTTCTCGCACGTCCCATAGCTTCCACTATATTGCCCTCTTTTCGCGCACCTCCCATGTCTTCCCCTACATCGCTGTGTTTTCTCACACCTCTGGTGCATTCCCCTATAACGCCAAGTTTTCGCGCACCTCTCCTACTTTCCTCTACATCACTTTCTCGCGCAGCTCTCATACCTTCCCCTATATCGCCCTGTTTTCATGCACATCCCATAGCTCTCACTATATTGGCCTGTTTTCGTGCACCTCTCATGTCTCCCCTATATCGCTGTGTTTTTGCTTCTCTCATAACTTCCCCTATATCGCTGTGTTTTCTCACACCTCTGATGCATTCCCCTGTATCGCCGTGTTTTTGCGCACCTCTCATACTTTCCACTATATCGCAGTGTTTTCACGCATCTCTCATTTCTTCCCCGATATCTCCATGTTTTCATGCACATCTCATACCGTCCCCTATATCACTGTGCCTTCGCGCACCTCTCATACCTTCCCCTATATCGCTGTGTTTTCACTCACCTCTCATAACTTCTCATATATCGCCGTGTTTTCGCAGACATCGCATAATTTCCCCTATATAGCCATGTTCTTGCACACCTCTCATAACTTCCACTATATCAGTGTGTTTTCGCGCACGTCCCATAGCATCCCCTGTATCGCCATGTTTTCACGCATATCCCATTGCTTCCACTATATAGCCCTGTTTTCAAGCACCTCTCATGACTTCCCCTATATCACTGTGTTTTCGCGCACCTCCCATACCTTCCTCTATATCGCTGTGTTTTCGTGCACCTCTCATACCTTCCCCTATATCGCTGTGTTTTCACGCACCTCTCATAACCTCTCCTATATCGCTGTATTTTTGCGCACCTCTCATACCTTCCCCTATATCGCCATGTTTTTTATCACATCTCATAACGTCCCCCATATTGCTGTGTATTCGCGCACCTCCCATAGAATCCCCTATATCGCTGTGCCTTCGCACACATCTCATACCTTCCCCTATATCGTCCTGTTGTCACGCACCTCCCATACCTTCCCTTTTATCGTTGTGTTTTCGTGCACCTCTCAAAACTTCCCCTATATTGCTGTGTTTTCGCGCATCTATCATGGCTTCCCCAATATTGCCGTGTATTCATGCACATCTCATACCGTCCCTTATATCGCTGTGCTTTCGCGCACCTCCCATAGCTATGCCCACGTCGCTGTGTTTTCGCGCACCTCTCATACCTTCCCCTATATTGCTGCCTTTTTGCGCACATCCCATAGCTTCATCTTTATCGCTGTGCTATTGCTCACCTCTGATAGCTTCCCCTATATCACTGTGTTTTCACGCACCTCTCATGCCTTCACCTATATCGCTATGTTTTCGCTCCTGTCATTACTTCCATTATATCGCTGTGTTCTCTCACACCTCTGATACATTCCCCTGTATCGCCATGTTGTCACGCACCTCTCATAATTTCCCCTATATCGCTGTATTCTCGCACACCTCTCATACCTTCTCCTAAATCACTGTGTTTTCGCGCACGTCCCATAGCGTCCCCTATATCGCTGTGTTTTCGGACATCTCTCATACCTTTCCCTATATCGCCATGTTTTCGCGCACCTCCCATAGCATCCTGTATATCGTGTGCCTTCGCGCACCTCTCATACTTTCCCCTATATCGCCCTGTTTTCGCATACCTCCCATACCTTCCCCGATATCGCTGTGTTTTCGTGCACCTCTCATACCTTCCCCTATATCGCTGTCTTTTTGCGCACCTCTCATACCTTCCCCTATATCGCCCTGTTTTCGCACACCTCTCATGGCTTCCCGACTATCGCTGTGTATTCATGCACATCTCATAGCTTTCCCTATATCGCTGTGTTTTCGCGCACCTCTCATACCTTCCCCTATATCGATGTATTTTTGCGCACATCTCATAACGTCCCCTATATCACTGTGTATTCGCGCACCTCCCATAGCATCCCCTATATCGCTGTGCCTTCGTGCACCTCTCATACCTTCCCCTATATCGCTGTCTTTTCGCGCACATCCCATAGATTCACCTTTATCGCTGTGTTATTGCTCACCTCTCATAGCTTCCCCTGTATCGCCGTGTTTTGCTCACCTCTCATAGCTTCCCCTATATCGCCATGTTTTCGCGCACCTCTCATGTCTTCACCTAGATCGCTATGTTTTCGATCCTCTCAATACTTCCCCTATATCGCTGTGTTTTCTCACACGTCTGATACATTCTCCCGTATCGCCGTGTTTTCGCACACCTCTCTTAATTTACCCGATATCGCCGTGTTCTCGCACATCTCTCATAACTTCCCCTATATCACTGTGTTTTCGCGCACGTCCCATTGCGTCCCCTATATCGCTGTGTTTTCGCGCACCTCTCATAGCTTCCCCTATATCGCCCTGTTTTCGTGCACATACCATACCTTCCACTATATTGCCCTGTTTTCGCACACCTCTCATGTATTCCACTACATCGCTGTGTTTTCTGGCACCTCTGATGCATTCCCCTGTATCGCCGTGTTTTTGCGCACCTCTCATACTTTCTCCTATATCGCAGTGTTTTCACGCATCTCTCATTTCTTCCCCGTTATCTCCATGTTTTCATGCACCTCTCATACCTTCCCCTATATAGCTGTGTTTTCGTGCACCTCTCATACCTTCACACCTTCCCCTATATCGCTGTGTTTTCACTCACCTGTCATAACTTCTCATATATCGCCGTGTTTTCGCGGACATCGCATAATTTCCCCTATATAGCCATGTCCTTGCACACCTCTCATACCTTCCACTATATCAGTGTGTTTTCGCGCACGTCCCATAGCATCCCCTGTATCGCTGTGTTTTCGGGCACCTCTCATACCTTTCCCTGTATCGCCATGTTTTCACGCATATCCCATAGCTTCCACTATATAGCCCTGCATTCGAGCACCTCTCATGTCTTCCCCTATATCGCTGTGTTTTCGTGCACCTCTCATACCTTCCCCTACATCGCTGTGTTTTCACGCACCTCTCATAACTTCTCCTATATCACTGTATTTTTGCGCACCTCTCATACCTTCCCCTATATAGCTGTGTTTTCGTGCACCTCTCATACCTTCACACCTTCCCCTATATCGCTGTGTTTTCACTCACCTCTCATAACTTCTCATATATCGCCGTGTTTTTGCGGACATCGCATAATTTCCCCTATATAGCCATGTCCTTGCACACCTCTCATACCTTCCACTATATCAGTGTGTTTTCGCGCACGTCACATAGCATCCCCTGTATCGCTGTGTTTTCGGGCACCTCTCATACCTTTCCCTGTATCGCCATGTTTTCACGCATATCCCATAGCTTCCACTATATAGCCCTGCATTCGAGCACCTCTCATGTCTTCCCCTATATCGCTGTTTTTTCGTGCACCTCTCATACCTTCCCCTATATCGCTGTGTTTTCACGCACCTCTCATAACTTCTCCTATATCACTGTATTTTTGCGCACCTCTCATACCATCCCCTATATCGCCGTGTTTTTTATCACATCTCATAACGTCCCCCATATTGCTGTGTATTCGCACACCTCCCATAGAATCCCCTATATCGCTGTGCCTTCGCACACATCTCATACCTTCCCCTATATCGTCCTGTTTTCACGCACCTCCCATACCTTCCCTTTTATCGTTGTGTTTTCGTGCACCTCTCATACCTTCACCTATATTGCTGTGTTTTCGCGCATCTTTCATGGCTTCCCCAATATTGCTGTGTATTCATGCACATCTCATACCGTCCCTTATATCGCTGTGCTTTCACGCACCTCCCATAGCTACGCCCATGTCGCTGTGTATTCGCGCACCTCTCATGCCTTCCCCTATATCGCTGTCTTTTTGCACACATCCCATAGCTTCATCTTTATCGCTGTGTTATTGCTCACCTCTGATAGCTTCCCCTATATCACTGTGTTTTCACGCACCACTCATGCCTTCACCTATATCGCTATGTTTTCGCTCCTGTCATTACTTCCATTATATCGCTGTGTTTTCTCATACCTCTGATACATTCCCCTGTATCGCCGTGTTGTCACGCACCTCTCATAATTTCCCCTACATCGCTGTATTCTCGCACACCTCTCATACCTTCTCCAAAATCACTGTGTTTTCGCGCACGTCCCATAGCGTCCCCTATATCGCTGTGTTTTCGGACATCTCTCATACCTTTCCCAATATCGCCATGTTTTCGCGCACCTCCCATAGCATCCTGTATATCGTGTGACTTCGCGCACCTCTCATACCTTCCCCTATATCGCCCTGTTTTCGCATACATCCCATTCCTTCCCCTGTATCGCTGTGTTTTAGTGCACCTCTCATACCTTCCCTTATATTGCCCTGTTTTCGCGCAGCTCCCATACCTTCCCCGATATCGCTGTGTTTTCGTGCACCTCTCATACCTTCTCCTATATCGCTGTCTTTTTGCGCACCTCTCATACCTTCCCCTATATCGCTGTGTTTTCGCACACCTCTCATGGCTTCCCGACTATCGCCGTGTATTCATGCACATCTCATAGCTTTCCCTATATCGCTGTGTTTTCGCGCACCTCTCATACCTTCCCCTATATCGATGTATCTTTGCGCACATCTCATAACGTCCCCTATATGGCTGTGTATTCGCGCACCTCCCATACCATCCCCTATATCACTGTGCCTTCGCGCACCTCTCATGCAGTCCCGTATATCGCTGTGTTTCTTCACACCTCTCACACCTTCCCCAATATCACCGTGTTTTCATGCACATCTCATAATGTCCCCAATGTCGCTGGGTTTTCACGCACCTCTCATAACTTCCCCTATATCGCCCTGTTTTCGCGCTCCTCTCATACCTTCCCCAATATCACTGTGTTTTCACGCAGCTCTCATACCTTCCTCTATATCGCTGTGTTTTTGCACACCTCTCATGGCTTCCCGACTATCGCCGTGTATTCATGCACATCTCATACCTTCCCCTATATCGCTGTGTTTTCGCGCACCTCCCATAGCTTCGCCTACATCGCTGTTTTCGTGCACCTCTCATACCTTACGCTATATCGAAGTATTTTTGCGCACATCTCATACCTTCCCCTATATCACTATGAATTTGCGCACTTGCCATACCATGCCCTATATCACTGTGCCTTTGCGCACCTCTCATGCATTCCCGTATACCGCTGTGTTTTTGCACACCTCTCATACCTTCCCCAAATTCACCGTGGTTTCATGCACATCTCATAACGTCCCCAATGTCGCTAGGTTTTCACGCACCTCTCATACCTTCCCCTATATCACTGTGTTTTCACGCAGCTCTCATACATTCCCCTATATCGCTGTGATTTCGCAGACCTCTTATGGCTTCCCGACTATCACCGTGTATTCATGCACATCTCATAACATCCCCTATATCGCTGTGTATTCGCGCACCTCCCATAGCATCCCTTATATTGCTGTGCTTTCGCGCACCTCTCATACCTTCCCCGATATCGCCCTGTTTTCGCGCTCCTTCCATACCTTCCCCTATATTGCTGTGTTTTTATGCACCTCTCATACCTCCCCCTATATCGCTGTATTTTCACGCACCTCTCATAATTTCTCCTATATCGCCGTATTTTTGCGCTCCTCTCATGGCTTCTCCAATATCGCCGCGTTTTCATGCACATCTCTTAACGTCCCATATATCGCTGTGTATTTGCGCAACTGCCATAGCATCCCCTATATCACTGTGCCTTCGCGCATCTCTCATACCTTCCCCTATGTCGCCCTGTTTTCGTACACCTCCCATACCGTCCCCTATATCGCTGTATTTTCGCACACCTCTCATGGCTTCCCCAATATCGCCGTGTTTTCATGCACATCTCATAACGGCTCCTATATCTCTGTGTAATCATGCACCTCCCATAGCATCCCCTATATCGCTGTGCCTTCGCGCATCGCTCATACCTTCCCCTATATCGCCCTGTATCCCGTGCACCTCCCATGGTTTTGCCTACATCGCTGTGTTTTTGCGCACCTCTCATACCTTCCCCTATATCGCCGTGTTTTCGCGTACCTCTCATTTCTTCACCTACATGCTGTGTTTTCGCTCCTCTCATTACTTCCCCTATATTGCAGTGTTCTCGCACTTCTGATACAGTTCCCTGTATCAACGTGTTTTCCAGCCCCTCCCATACCTTCCCCTATAGCGCTGTGCCTTCGCGCACCTCTCATACCTTCCCCTATATCGCCCTGTTTTCGCGCACATCGCATACCTTCCACTATATTGCCCTGTTTTCGCGCACCTCTCATGTCTTCCACTACATCGCTATGTTCTCTGGCACCTCTGATGCATTCCCCTGTAACGCCAAGTTTTCGCGCACCTCTCATACTTTCCCCTATATCGCTGTGTTTTTGCGCACCTCCCATAGCATTCCCTATATCGCTGTGCCTTCGTGCACCTCTCATACCTTCCCCTATATCGTTTTCTTTTCGCGCACATCCCATAGATTCACCTTTATCGCTGTGTTATTGCTCACCTCTCATAGCTTCCCCTGTATCGCCGTGTTTTTGCTCACCTCTCATAGCTTCCCCTATATCGCTATGTTTTCGCGCACCTCTCATGTCTTCACCTAGATCGCTATGTTTTCGATCCTCTCAATACTTCCCCTATATCGCTGTGTTTCTCACACGTCTGATACATTCTCCCGTATCGTCGTGTTTTCGCACACCTCTCATAATTTACCCTATATCGCCCTGTTTTCGTGCACATCCCATACCTTCCACTATATTGCCCTGTTTTCCCACACCGCTCATGTATTCCACTACATCGCTGTGTTTTCTGGCACCTTTGATGCATTCCCCTGTAACGCCAAGTTTTCGCGCACCTCTCATACGTTCCCCTATATCGCCCTGTTTTCGCGCACCTCCTATACCTTCCCTTATATCACTGCGTTTTCGTGCACATTTCATACCTTCCCCTATATCGCTGTGTTTTCGCACACCTCTCATAACTTCTCCTATATCGCTGTGTTTTTGTGCACCTCTCATACCTTCCCTAATATCTTTGCGTTTTCATGCACATCTCATCACATCCCCTATATCGCTGTGCACTCACGCACCTCCCATAGCATCCCCTATATCGCTGTGCCTTGCGCACCTCTCATAACTTCCCCTATATCGCTGTCTTTTCACGCACATCCCATAGATTCACCTTTATCGCTGTGTTACAGCTCACCTCTCATAGCTTCCCCTGTATCGCCGTGTTTTTGCTCACCTCTGATAGCTTCCCCTATATCGCCATGTTTTCGCGCACCTCTGATGTCTTCACCTAGATCGCTATGTTTTCGATCCTCTCAATACTTACCCTATATCGCTGTGTTTTCTCGCACGTCTGATACATTCTCCCGTATCGCCGTGTTTTTGCACACCTCTCATAATTTACCCTATATCGCCGTGTTTTCGCACACCTCTCATAACTTCCCCTATATCACTGTGTTTTCGCGCACGTCCCATAGCGTCCTCTATATCGCTGTGTTTTCGCGCAGCTCTCATAGCTTCCCCTATATCGCCCTGTTTTCGTGCACATCCCATAGCTTCCACTATATTGCCCTGTTTTCGCGCACCTTTCATGTATTCCACTGCATCGCTGTGTTTTCTGGCACCTCTGATGCATTCCCCTGTAACGCCAAGTTTTCGCGCACATCTCATACTTTCCCCTATATCGCCGTGTTTACGCGCACCGCTCATACCTGCCCCTATATCGCCATGTTTTTATGCACATCTCATACCGTCTCCTATATCGCTGTGTTTTTGCGCACCTCCCATAGCATCCCCTATATCGCTGTGCCTTCGTGCACCTCTCATACCTTCCCCTATATCGCTGTGTTTTCGCACACCTCTCATAACTTCTCCTTTATCACTGTGCTTTTGTGCACCTCTCATACCTTCCCTAATATCACTGCGTTTTCATGCACATCTCATCACGTCCCCTATATCGCTGTGTATTCACGCACCTCCCATAGCATCCCCTATATCGCTGTGCCTTGTGCACCTCTCATAACTTCGCCTATATCGCTGTCTTTTCGCGCACATCCCATAGATTCACCTTTATCGCTGTGTTATTGCTCACCTCTCATAGCTTCCCCTGTATCGCCTTTTTTCCTCACCTCTCATAGCTTCCCCTATATCACTGTGTTTTCACGCACCTCTCTTAACTTCTCCTATATTGCTGTGTTTTTGCACACCTCTCATACCTTCCCCTATATCGCTCTGTTTTCAGGCACCTCTCATGGCTTCCCCAATATCGCCGTGCATTCATACACATCTCATACCGTCCCCTATATCGCTGTGTTTTGGCGCACCTCCCATAGCTTCATCTTGATCGCTGTGTTATTCCTCAGCTCTCATAGATTACCCTATATCACCGTGTTTTCGCGCATCTCGCATGTCTTCACGTATATCGTTATGTTTTTGCTCCTATCATTACTTCCCCTATATCTCTGTGTTTTCTCGCACCTCTGATACATTCTCTTGTATTGCCATGTTTTCGCGCACCTGTTACAATTTCCCCTATATCGCCGTGTTCTCGCACACCTCTCATACCTTCCCCTATTTCACTGTTTTCTGCGCATGACCCATAGCGTCCCCTATATCGCTGTGTTTTCTCGCACCTCTGATATATTCCCCTGTATCGCCGTGGTTTCGCGCACATCCCATCGGTTCCACTATATTGCTCTGTTATTGCGCACCTCTCATGGCTTCCCCTATATCACGGTGTTTTCGCGCACCTCTCATAGCATTCTCTATATCGCTGTGCCTTCGAGTACTTCTCATAACTTCCCCTATATCGCCCTGTTTTCATGCACCTCCCGTACCTTCCCCATTATCGCTGTGTTTTCGTGCACCTCTCATTCCTTCCCTTATATCGCTGTGTTTTCACGCACCTCTCATAACTTCTCTTAATTCGCTGTATTTTTGCGCAGCTCTTATACCTTCCCCTATCCTGCCGTGCTTTCATGCACATCTCATAACATCCCCTATATCGCTGTGTATTCGCGCACCTCCCATAGCATCCCTTGTATTGCTGTGCCTTCGCGCACCTCTCATACCTTCCCCTATATCGCCCTGTTTTCACGCACCTTCCATACCTTCCACTATATCGCTGTGTTTTCATGCACCTCTCATACCTCCCCTTATATCGCTGTGTTTTCACGCACCTCTCATAATTTCTCCTATATTGCCGTATTTTTGCACACCTCTCATGGCTTCTCCAATATCGCCGTGTTTTCATGCACATCTCATAACGGCTCCTATATCTCTGAGTATTCACGCACCTCCCATAGCATCCCCTATATGGCTGTGCCTTCGCGCACTGCTCATACCTTCCCCTATATCGCCCTGTTTCCCGCCCACCTCCCATGGCTTCGCATACATAGCTGTGTTTTTGCGCACCTCTCCTACCTTCCCCTATATCGCCCTGTTTTCGCGCACATCCCATAAATTCAACTTTATCGCTGTGTTATTGCTTACCTCACATAGCTTCCCCTATATCGCCGTGTTTTCGCGCACCTCTCATGTCTTTCACCTATATCGCTTTGTTTCCACTCCTCTCATTACTTCCCCTATATCGCTCTGTGTTCTCGCAGTTCTGATACTGTTCCCTGTATCAACGTGCCTTCGCTCAACTCTCATAATTTCACCTATATCGCCATGTTCTCGCACACCTCTCATATCTTCCCCTATATCACTGTGTTTTCGCGCACGTCCAATAGCGTCCCCTATATCGCTGTGTATTCACGCACCTCTCATGTCTTCCCCTATATCACTGTGCATTCGTGCACCTCCCATACCATCCCCTATATTGCTGTGCCTTCGCACACCACCCATACCTTCCCCTATATCGCTGTGTTTTCGTGTACCTCTCATACCTCCCCTTATATCGCTGTGTTTTCACGCACCTATCATAACCTCTCCTGTATTGCCGTATTTTTGCGTACCTCTCATAACTTCCCCTATATTGCCGTGTTTTTATGCACATCTCATAACGTCCCCTATATCGCTGTGTATTCGCGCACCTCCCATAGCATCCCCTATATCGCTGTGTCTTCGCGCACCTCTCGTACCATCCCCTATATCGCACAGTTTTCGCGCACCTCCGATTCCTTCCACTATGTGGCTGTGTTTTCGTGCACCTTTCATACCTTCCCCTATGTCACTGTGTTTTCACACACCTCTCATAACTTCTCCTATATCACTGAGTTTTTGTGCACCTCTCATAACTTCTCTAATATCGCTGTTTTCATGCACATCTCATCACGTCCCCTATATCGCTGTGTATTCGCGCACCTCCCAGAGCATCCCCTATATCGCTGTCTTTTCGTGCACATCCCATAGATTCAGCTTTATCGCTGTGTTATTGCTCACCTTTCATAGCTTCCCCTGTATCGTCGTGTTTTTGCTCACCTCTCATATCTTCCCCTATATTAATGTGTTTTCATGCACATCTCATAACGTTGACATAATCGCTGTGTATTTGCGCACCCCTCATACTATCCCGTATATCACTGTGCCTTCGCGCACCTCTCATGCATTCCCGTATATCGCCCTGTTTTCGTGCACCTCCCATACCTTCCCCTATATTGCTGTGTTTTCACGCACCTCTCTTAACTTCTCCTATATCGCTGTGTTTTTGCACACCTCTCATACCTTCCCCTATATCGCTGTGTTTTCAGGCACCTCTCATGGCTTCCCCAATATCGCCGTGTATTCATGCACATCTCACACCGTCCCCTATATCGCTGTGTTTTGGCGCACCTCCCATAGCTTCACCTTGATCGCTGTGTTATTCCTCAGCTCTCATAGCTTACCCTATATCGCCGTGTTTTCGCGCATCTCGCATGTCTTCACGTATATCGCTATGTTTTCGCTCCTATCATTACTTCCCCGATATCCTTTGTTTTCTCGCACCTCTGATACATTCTCCTGTATTGCCATTTTTTCGCGCACCTCTTACAATTTCCCCTATATCGCCGTGTTCTCGCACACCTCTCATACCTTCCGCTATATCACTGTTTTTTTGCGCATGACCCATAGCGTCCCCTATATCGCTGTGTTTTCTCGCACCTCTGATATATTCCCCTGTATCGCCGTGGTTTCGCGCACATCCCATCGGTTCCACTATATTGCTCTGTTATTGCGCACCTCTCATGGCTTCCCCTATATCACGGTGTTTTCGCGCACCTCTCATAGCATCCCCTATATCGCTGTGCCTTCGAGTACTTCTCTTAACTTCCCCTATATCGCCCTGTTTTCATGCACCTCCCGTACCTTCCCCATTATCGCCGTGTTTTCGTGCACCTCTCATTCCTTCCCTTATATCGCTGTGTTTTCACGCACCTCTCATAACTTCTCTTAATTCGCTGTATTTTTGCGCAGCTCTTATACCTTCCCCTATCCTGCCGTGCTTTCATGCACATCTCATAACATCCCCTATATCGCTGTGTATTCGTGCACCTCCCATAGCATCCCTTGTATTGCTGTGCCTTCGCGCACCTCTCATACCTTCCCCTATATCGCCCTGTTTTCACGCACCTTCCATACCTTCCACTATATCGCTGTGTTTTCATGCACCTCTCATACCTCCCTCTATATCGCTGTGTTTTCACGCACCTCTCATAATTTCTCCTATATTGCCGTATTTTTGCACACCTCTCATGGCTTCCCCAATATCGCCGTGTTTTCATGCACATCTCATAACGGCTCCTATATCTCTGAGTATTCACGCACCTCCCATAGCATCCCCTATATGGCTGTGCCTTCGCGCACTGCTCATACCTTCCCCTATATCGCCCTGTTTCCCGCCCACCTCCCATGGCTTCGCATACATCGCTGTGTTTTTGCGCACCTCTCCTACCTTCCCCTATATCGCCCTGTTTTCGCGCACATCCCATAAATTCAACTTTATCGCTGTGTTATTGCTTACCTCACATAGCTTCCCCTATATCGCCGTGTTTTCGCGCACCTCTCATGTCTTTCACCTATATCGCTTTGTTTCCACTCCTCTCATTACTTCCCCTATATCGCTCTGTGTTCTCGCAGTTCTGATACTGTTCCCTGTATCAACGTGCTTTCGCTCAACTCTCATAATTTCACCTATATCGCCATGTTCTCGCACACCTCTCATATCTTCCCCTATATCACTGTTTTTTTGCGCATGTCCCATAGCGTCCCCTATATTGCTGTGTCTTCTCGCACCTCTGATACATTCCCCTGTATCGCCGTGCTTTCGCGCACATCCCATAGGTTCCACTATATTGCCCTGTTTTTGCGCACCTCTCATGGCTTCCCCTATATCACGGTGTTTTCGCGCACCTCTCATAGCATCCCCTATATCGCTGCCCTTCACACACATCTCATAACTTCCCCTATATCGCCCTGTTTTCACGCACCTCCCATACCTTCCCCAATATCGCTGTGTTTTCGTGCACCTCTCATTCCTTCCCTTATATCGCTGTGTTTTCACGCACCTCTCATAACTTCTCCTAATTCGCTGTATTTTTGCGCAGTTCTTATACTTTCCCCTATACTGCCGTGTTTTCATGCACATCTCATAACGCGCCCTATATCGCTGTGTATTCGCGCACACTCCATAGCATCCCTTGTATTGCTGTGCCTTCGCGCACCTCTCATACCTTCCCCTATTTCGCCCTGTTTTCGCGCACCTTCCATACCGTCCACTATATCGCTGTGTTTTCAGGCACCTCTCATACCTCCCTCTATATCGCTGTGTTTTCACGCACCTCTCATAATTTCTCCTATATTGCCGTATTTTTGCACACCTCTCATGGCTTCCCCAATATCGCCATGTTTTAATGCACATCTGTTAACGTCCCATATATCGCTGTGTATTCGCGCACCTGCCATAGCATCCCCTATATCGCTGTGCCTTCGCACACCTCTCATACCTTCCCCTATGTCGCCCTGTTTTCGCACACCTCCCATACCGTCCCCTATATCGCTGTACTTTCGCACACCTCTCATGGCTTCCCCAATATCGCCGTGTTTTCATGCACATCTCATAACGTCTCCTATATCTCTGAGTATTCACACACCTCCCATTGCAACCCCTATATCGCAGTGCCGTCGCGTACCGCTCATACCTTCCCCTATATCGCCCTGTTTTCGCGCACATCCCATAACTTCAACTTTATCGCTGTGTTATTTCTTACTTCTCATAGCTTCCCCTATATCGCCGTGTTTTCGCGCACCTCTCATGTCTTCACCCATATCGCTGTGTTTCCGCTCCTCTCATTACTTCCCCTATATCGCTCTGTGTTCTCGCACTTCTGATACTGTTCCCTGTATCAACGTGTTTTCGCTCAACTCTCATAATTTCACCTATATCGCCGTGTTCTCGCACACCTCTCATATCTTCCCCTATTTCACTGTGTTTTCGCGCACGTCCAATAGCGTCCGCTATATTGCTGTGTTTTCACGCACCTCTCATGTCTTCCCCTATATCACTGTGTTTTCGTGCACCTCCCATACCATCCCCTATATTGCTGTGACTTCGCACACCTCTCATACCTTTCCCTATATTGCTGTGTTCTCGCACACCTCTCATACCTTCCCCTATATCGCCCTGTTTTCGCACACCTCTCATACCTCCCCTTATATCACTGTGTTTTCACGCACCTCTCATAACTTCTCCTGTATTACTGTATTTTTGCGTACCTCTCATAACTTCCCCTATATTGCCGTGTTTTTACGCACATCTCATAACGTCCCCTATATCGCTGTGTATTCGCGCACCTCCCATAGCATCCCCTATATCGCTGTGCCTTCACGAACCTCTCATACCTTCCGCTATATCGCACAATTTTCATGCACCTCCGATTCCTTCCCCTATATCGCTGTGTTTACACACACCTCTCATAACTTCTCCTATATCACTGAGTTTTTGTGCACCTCTCATACCTCCCCTAATATCGCTGAGTTTTCATGCACATCTCATCACGTCCCCTGTATCGCTGTGTATTCGCGCACCTCCCATAGCATCCCCTATATCCCTGTGCCTTGCACACCTCTCATCGTTTTCCTTATATCGCTGTCTTTTCGCGCACGTCCCATAGATTCAGTTTTATCACTGTATTATTGCTCACCTCTCATAGCTTCCCCTGTATCGCCGTGTTTTTGTTCACCTCTCATAGCTTCCCCCATATCGCCGTGTTTTCGCGCACCTCTCATGTCTTCACCTAGATCGCTGTTTTCGCTCCTCTCAATACTTCCCCTATATCGCTGTTTTTTTTCGCACAATTGATACATTCTCCCGTATCGCTGTGTTTTCGCACACCTCTCATTATTTCCCCTATATCGCCGTGTTCTCGCGCACCTCTCATACCTTCCCCTATATGGCCCTGTTTTCGCGCACATCCCATACTTTCCACTATATTACCCTGTTTTCATGCACCTCTCATGTCTTCCACTACATCGCTGTGTTTTCTGGCACCTCTGATGCATTCCCCTGTAACGCCAAGTTTTCGCGCACCTCTCATACTTCCCCTATGTCGCCGTATATATGCGCACCTCTCATACCTCCCCCTATATTGTCATGTTTTTATGCACATCTCATACCGTCTCCTATATCGCTGTGTTTTCGCGCACTCCCATAGCATCCCCTATATCGCTGTGCCTTCGTGCACCTCTCATACCTTCCCCTATATCGCCCTCTTTTCGCGCACCTCCTATACCTTCCCTTATATCGCTGCGTTTTCGTGCACCTCTCATACCTTCCCCTATATGGCTGTGTTTTCATGCACATCTCATAACGCGCCCTATATCGCTGTGTATTCGCGCACACTCCATAGCATCCCTTGTATTGCTGTGCCTTCGCGCACCTCTCATACCTTCCCCTATTTCGCCCTGTTTTCGCGCACCTTCCATACCGTCCACTATATCGCTGTGTTTTCAGGCACCTCTCATACCTCCCTCTATATCGCTGTGTTTTCACGCACCTCTCATAATTTCTCCTATATTGCCGTATTTTTGCACACCTCTCATGGCTTCCCCAATATCGCCATGTTTTAATGCACATCTGTTAACGTCCCATATATCGCTGTGTATTCGCGCACCTGCCATAGCATCCCCTATATCGCTGTGCCTTCGCACACCTCTCATACCTTCCCCTATGTCGCCCTGTTTTCGCACACCTCCCATACCGTCCCCTATATCGCTGTACTTTCGCACACCTCTCATGGCTTCCCCAATATCGCCGTGTTTTCATGCACATCTCATAACGTCTCCTATATCTCTGAGTATTCACACACCTCCCATTGCAACCCCTATATCGCAGTGCCGTCGCGTACCGCTCATACCTTCCCCTATATCGCCCTGTTTTCGCGCACATCCCATAACTTCAACTTTATCGCTGTGTTATTTCTTACTTCTCATAGCTTCCCCTATATCGCCGTGTTTTCGCGCACCTCTCATGTCTTCACCCATATCGCTGTGTTTCCGCTCCTCTCATTACTTCCCCTATATCGCTCTGTGTTCTCGCACTTCTGATACTGTTCCCTGTATCAACGTGTTTTCGCTCAACTCTCATAATTTCACCTATATCGCCGTGTTCTCGCACACCTCTCATATCTTCCCCTATTTCACTGTGTTTTCGCGCACGTCCAATAGCGTCCGCTATATTGCTGTGTTTTCACGCACCTCTCATGTCTTCCCCTATATCACTGTGTTTTCGTGCACCTCCCATACCATCCCCTATATTGCTGTGACTTCGCACACCTCTCATACCTTTCCCTATATTGCTGTGTTCTCGCACACCTCTCATACCTTCCCCTATATCGCCCTGTTTTCGCACACCTCTCATACCTCCCCTTATATCACTGTGTTTTCACGCACCTCTCATAACTTCTCCTGTATTACTGTATTTTTGCGTACCTCTCATAACTTCCCCTATATTGCCGTGTTTTTACGCACATCTCATAACGTCCCCTATATCGCTGTGTATTCGCGCACCTCCCATAGCATCCCCTATATCGCTGTGCCTTCACGAACCTCTCATACCTTCCGCTATATCGCACAATTTTCATGCACCTCCGATTCCTTCCCCTATATCGCTGTGTTTACACACACCTCTCATAACTTCTCCTATATCACTGAGTTTTTGTGCACCTCTCATACCTCCCCTAATATCGCTGAGTTTTCATGCACATCTCATCACGTCCCCTGTATCGCTGTGTATTCGCGCACCTCCCATAGCATCCCCTATATCCCTGTGCCTTGCACACCTCTCATCGTTTTCCTTATATCGCTGTCTTTTCGCGCACGTCCCATAGATTCAGTTTTATCACTGTATTATTGCTCACCTCTCATAGCTTCCCCTGTATCGCCGTGTTTTTGTTCACCTCTCATAGCTTCCCCCATATCGCCGTGTTTTCGCGCACCTCTCATGTCTTCACCTAGATCGCTGTTTTCGCTCCTCTCAATACTTCCCCTATATCGCTGTTTTTTTTCGCACAATTGATACATTCTCCCGTATCGCTGTGTTTTCGCACACCTCTCATTATTTCCCCTATATCGCCGTGTTCTCGCGCACCTCTCATACCTTCCCCTATATGGCCCTGTTTTCGCGCACATCCCATACTTTCCACTATATTACCCTGTTTTCATGCACCTCTCATGTCTTCCACTACATCGCTGTGTTTTCTGGCACCTCTGATGCATTCCCCTGTAACGCCAAGTTTTCGCGCACCTCTCATACTTCCCCTATGTCGCCGTATATATGCGCACCTCTCATACCTCCCCCTATATTGCCATGTTTTTATGCACATCTCATACCGTCTCCTATATCGCTGTGTTTTCGCACACTCCCATAGCATCCCCTATATCGCTGTGCCTTCGTGCACCTCTCATACCTTCCCCTATATCGCCCTCTTTTCGCGCACCTCCTATACCTTCCCTTATATCGCTGCGTTTTCGTGCACATCTCATACCTTCCCCTATATGGCTGTGTTTTCATGCACATTTCATAACGTCCCATATATCGCTGTGTATTTGGGCACCTCCCATTCCTTCCCGAATATATCTCTGTGTTTTTGTGCACCTTTCATATCTTCCCCTATATCGCTGTGTTTTCGCACACCTCTCATAACTTCTCCTATATCGCTGTGTTATTGTGCACCTCTGATATCTTCCCTCATATCGCTGCGTTTTCATGCACATCTCATCACGTCCCCTATATCACTGTGTATTCACGCACCTCCCATAGCATCCCCTATATCGCTGTCTTTTCGTGCACATCCCATAGATTCACCTTTATCGCTGTGTTATTGCTCACTTCTCATAGCTTCCCCTGTATCGCCGTGTTTTTGCTCACCTCTCATAGCTTCCCCTATATCGCCGTGTTTTCGCGCACCTCTCATGTCTTCACCTAGATCTCTATGTTTTCGCTCCCCTCAATACTTCCCCTATATCGCTGTGTTTTCTCGCACATCTGATACACTCTCCCGTATCGCCGTGTTTTCGCAAACCTCTCATAATTTCCTCTATATCGCCGTGTTCTCGCACACCTCTCATGCCTTCCCCTCTATCACTGTTTTTTTGCGCATGTCCCATAGCGTCCCCTATATCGCTGTGTTTTCTCGCACCTCTGACACATTCCCCTGTATCGCCGTGGTTTTGCGCACATCCCATAGGTTCCACTTTTTCGCCTTGTTTTTGCATACCTCTCATGTCTTCCCCTATATTACGGTGTTTTCGCGCACCTCTCATAGCATCCCCTATATCGCTGTGCCTTCGCGCACCTCTCATAACTTCCCCTATATTGCCCTGTTTTCGCGCACCTCCCATACCTTCCCCAATATCGCCCTGTTTTCGCGCTCCTCCTATAATTTCCCCTATATCGCTGTGTTTTCACGCACCTCTTATGGCTTCCCCAATATCGCCGTGTATTCGTGCTCGTCTCATACCGTCCCCTATATCGCTGTGTTTTCGTGCACCTCTTATAATTTCCCCATATCGCCGTGTTCTCGCAGACCTCTCATACCTTCCCCTATATCACTGTGTTTTCGTGCAAGTCCCATAGCGTCCCCTATATCGCTGTGTTATCTCGCACCTCTGATGCATTCCCCTGTATCTCCATGTTGTCACGCACATCCCATAGCTTCCACTATATTGCCCTGTTTTTGCGCACCTCTCATGTCTTCCCCTATTTCACTGTGTTTTCGCACACCTCCCATAGCATCTCCTATATTGCTGTGCCTTCGCGCACCTCTCATACCTTCCCATATATGGCCCTGTTTTCGCGCACCTCCCATACAATCCCCCATATCGCTGTGTTTTCGTGCACCTCTCATACCTCCCCCTATATCGCTGTGTTTTCACGCACCTCTCGCAACTTCTCCTATATCGCTGTATTTTTGTGCACCTCTCATGGCTTCCCCAATATCGTCGTGTTTTCGTGCAGCTCTCATTTCTTCACCTAGATCGCTATGTTTTCGCTCTTCTCATTAATTCCCCTATATCGCTGTGTTTTCTCGCACATCTGATATATTCTCCTGTATCGCCGTGTTTTCGCGCACCTCTCATAATTTCGCCTATATCGCCGTGTTCTCGCACACCTCTCATACCATCCCCTATGTCACTCTGTTTTCGCGCACGTCCCATAGCTTCCACTACATTGCCCTGTTTTCGCGCACCTCTCATGTCTTCCCCTACATCGCTGTGTTTTCTCACACCTCTGATGCATTCCCCTATAACGCCAAGTTTTCGCGCACCTCTCCTACTTTCCCCTGTATCGCCGTGTTCTCGCGCAGCTCGCATACCTTCCCCTATATCACTGTGTTTTCACGCACGTCCCATGGAGTCCCCTATATTGCTGTGTTTTCGCGTAGTTCTCATTTCTTCCCCGATATCTCCGTGTTTTCATGCACATCTCATACCATCCCCTATATCACTGTGCCTTCGCGCACCTCTCATACCTTCCCCTATATCGCTGTGTTTTCGTGCACCTCTCATACCTTCACACCTTCCCCTATATCGCTGTGTTTTCACTCACCTCTCATAACTTCTCATATATCGCCATGTTTTTGCGGACCTCTCATAATTTCCCCTGTATAGCCATGTTCTTGCACACCTCTCATACCTTCCACGATATCACTGTGTTTTCGCGCACGTCCCATAGCATCCCCTGTATCGCTGTGTTTTCGGACACCTCTCATACCTTTCCCTGTATTGCCATGTTTTCACGCATATCCCATAGCTTCCACTATATAGCCCTGTTTTCGAGCACCTCTCATGTCTTCCCCTATATCACTGTGTTTTCGCGCACCTCCCATACCTTCCTCCTTATCGCTGTGTTTTTGTGCACCTCTCATACCTTCCCCTATATCGCTGTGTTTTCACGCACCTCTCATAACTTCTCCTATATCGCTGTATTTTTGCGCACCTCTCATACTTTCCCCTATATCGCCGTGTTTTCAATCACATCTCATAACGTCCCCCATATTGCTGTGCATTCGCGCACCTCCCATAGAATCCCCTATATTGCTGTGCCTTCGCGCACATCTCATACCTTCCCCTATATCGTCCTGTTTTCGCGCACCTCCCATACCTTCCCTTTAAACGTTGTTTTTCGTGCACCTCTCAAACCTTCCCCTATATTGCTGTGTTTTCGCGCATCTCTCATGGCTTCCCCAATATTGCCGTGTATTCATGCACATCTCATACCGTCCCTTATATCACTGTGCCTTCGCGCACTTCCCATAGCTACGCCCACGTCGCTGTGTTTTCGTGCACCTCTCATACCTTCCCCTATATCACTGTCTTTTTGCACACATCCCATAGCTTCATCTTTATTGCTGTGTTATTGCTCACTTCTCATAGCTTCCCCTATATCGCCGTGTTTTCGCGCACCTCTCATGGAATCCCCAATATCGCCATGTGTTCATGCACATCTCATACCGTCCCCTATATCACTGTGTTTTCTCGCACCTCTGATGGCTTCCCCGATATCGCCGTGCATTCATGCACATCTCATACCGTTCCCCATATCGCTGTGTTTTCGCGCACCTCTCATACCTTCCCCTATATCGCCGTGTTTTTGCGCACCTCTCATAACTTACCCTATATCGCCGTGTAATTATGCACATCTCATAATGTCCTCTATATCGCTGCATATTTGCGCACCTCCCATAGCATCCCTTATATCGCTGCGCCTTCGCGCACCTCTCATACCTTCCCAAATATCGCCCTGTTTTCGCGCACCTCCCATTCCTTCACCTATATCGCTGTTTTCGTGCACCTCTCATACCTTCTCCTATATCGCTGTGCCTTCGCGCACCTCTCATACCTTCCCCTATATCGCCCTGTTTTCACACTCCTCTCATACCTTCCCCTATATCAATGTGTTTTCACGCACCTCTCATACCTTCCCCTATATCGCTGTGTTTTCGCACACCTCTCATGGCTTCCCGACTATCGCCGTGTATTCATGCACATCTCATAGCTTTCCCTATATCGCTGTGTTTTCGCGCACCTCTCATACCTTCCCCTATATCGATGTATTTTTGCGCACCTCTCATACCTTCCCCAATATCACCGTGGTTTCATGCACATCTCATAACGTCCCCAATGTCGCTGGGTTTTCACGCACCTCTCATAACCTCTCCTATATCGCCCTGTTTTCGAGCTCCTCTCATACCTTCCCCTATATCGCTGTGTTTTCGCACACCTCTCATGGCTTCCCGACTATCGCCGTGTATTGATGCACATCTCATAGATTCCCCTATATCGCTGTGCTTTCGCGCACCTCCCATAGCTTCGCCTACATCGCTGTTTTCGCGCACCTCTCATACCTTCCCCTATATCGATGTATTTTTGCGCATATCTCATATCTTCCCCATATTGATGTGTTTTCATGCACATCTCATAACGTCCCCTATATCGCTGTGTATTTGCGCACCGCCCATAGAATACCCTATATCACTGTGCATTCGCGCACCTCTCATTTATTCCCGTATACCGCTGTGTTTTTGCACACCTCTCATACCTTCCCCAATATCACCGTGGTTTCATGCACATCTCATAACGTCCCCAATGTCGCTGGGTTTTCACGCACCTCTCATAACCTCCCCTATATCGCCCTGTTTTCGCGCTCCTCTCATACCTTCCCCTATATCGCTGTGTTTTCGTGCTCCTCTCCTACCCTCCCCTATATTACTGTGTTTTCACATACCTCTCTTAAATTCTCCTATATCGCTGTGTTCTTGCACAACTCTCATACCTTCCCCTATATCGCTGTGTTTTCAGGCACCTCTCATGGCTTCCCCAATATCGCCGTGTATTCATGCACATCTCATACCGTCCCCTATATCGCTGTGTTTTGGCGCACCTCCCATAGCTTCGCCTACATCGCTGTGTTCGCGCACATCCCATAGCTTCACCTTGATCGCTGTGTTATTGCTCAGCTCTCATAGCTTACCCTATATTGCCGTGTTTTCGCGCACCTCGCATGTCTTCACCTATATCGCTATGTTTTCGCTCCTATCATTACTTCCCCTATATTGCTGTGTTTTCTCGCACCTCTGATACATTCTCCTGTATTGCCATGCCTTTGCGCACCTCTTACAATTTCCACTATATCGCCGCGTTCTCGCACACCTCTCATACCTTCCCCTATATCACTGTTTTTTTGTGCATGTCCCATAGCGTCCCCTATATCGCTGTGTTTTCTCGCGCCTCTGATACATTCCCCTGTATCGCCGTGGTTTCGCGCACATCCCTTAGGTTCCACTATATTGCCCTGTTTTTGTGCACCTCTCATGTCTTCCCCTATATCACGGTGTTTTCGCGCACCTCTCATACCATCCCCTATATCGCTGTACCTTCGCGCACCTCTCATACCTTCCCCATATTGCCCTGTTTTCGCGCACCTTCCATACCTTCCCCTATATCGCTGTTTTTTCATGCACCTCTCATACCTCCCCCTTATTTCGCTGTGTTTTCACGCACATCTCATAACTTCTCCTAATTCGCTGTATTTTTGCGCAGTTCTTATACCTTCCCCAATATCGCCGTGTTTTCATGCACATCTCTTAACGTCCCATATATCGCTGTGTATTCGCGCACCTGCCATAGCATCCTCTACATCGCTGTGCCTTCGCGCACCTCTCATACCTTCCCCTATGTCGCCCTGTTTTCGCACACTTCTCATACCGTCCCCTATATCGCCGTATTTTTGCGCACCTCTCATGGCTTCCACAATATTGCCGTGTTTTCACGCACATCTCATAAAGTCCCCTATATCGCTGTGTATTCGCGCACCTCCCATAGCATCCCTTGTATTGCGGTGCCTTCGCGCACCTCTCATACCTTCCCCTATATCGCCCTGTTTTCGCGCACCTTCCATACCTTCCCCTATATCGCTGTTTTTTCATGCACCTCTCATACCTCCCCCTATATCGCTGAGTTTTCACGCTCCTCTCATAATTTCTCCTATATCGCCGTATTTTTGCGCACCTCTCATGGCTTCCTCAATATCGCCGTGTTTTCATGCACATCTCTTAACGTCCCATATATCGCTGTGTATTCGCGCACCTGCCATAGCATCCTCTACATCGCTGTGCCTTCGCGCACCTCTCATACCTTCCCCTATGTCGCCCTGTTTTCGCACACTTCTCATACCTTCCCCTATATCGCTGTTTTTTCATGCACCTCTCATACCTTCCCCTATATCGCTGACTTTTTGCGCACATCCCATAGATTCAGCTTTATCGCTGTGTTATTGCTCACCTCTCACAGCTTCCCCTGTATCTCCGTGTTTTTGCTCACCTCTCATGTCTTCACCTAGATCGCTATTTTTTCGCTCTTCTCAATACTTCCCCTCTATGGCTGTGTTTTCATGCACATCTCATAACGTCCCCTATATCGCTGTCTATTCGTGCACCTCCCATTCCTTACCGAATATATCTCTGTGTTTTTGTGCACCTTCCATACCTCCCCCTATATCGCTGTGTTTTCACGCACCTCTCATAATTTCACCAATATCGCCGTATTTTTGCGCACCTCTCATGGCTTCCCCAATATCACCGTGTTTTCATGCACATCTCATAACGTCTCCTATATCTCTGTGTATTCACGCACCTCCCATAGCATCCCCTATATCGCTGTGCCTTCGCGCATCGCTCATACCTTCCCCTAAATCGCCCTGTTTCCCGTGCACCTCCCATGGCTTCGCCTACATCGCTGTGTTTTTGCGCACATCTCATACCTTCCCCTATATCGCCGTTTTCGCGCACCTCTCATTTCTTCACCTATATCGCTGTGTTTCCGCTCCTCTCATTACTTCCCCTATATCTCTCTGTGTTCTCGCACTTCTGATACAGTTCCCTGTATCAACGTGTTTTCGCGCACCTCTCATAATTTCACCTATGTCGCCGTGTTCTCGCACACCTCTCATATCTTCCCCTATATCACTGTGTTTTCACGCACGTCCAATAGCGTCCCCTATATCGTTCTGTTTTCACGCACCTCTCATGTCTTCCCCTATATCACTGTGTTTTCGTGCACCTCCCATACCATGCCCTATATTGCTGTGTTTCGAACACGTCTCATACCTTTCCCTATATCGCACTGTTTTCGAGCACCTCCCATAACTTCCCCTATATCGCTGTGTTTTCGTTACCTCTCATACCTCCCCTTATTTCGCTGTGTTTTCACGCACCTCTCATAACTTCCCCTGTATTGCTGTATTTCTGCGCACCTCTCATAACTTCCCCTATAATGCCGTGTTTTTATGCACATCTCATAACGTCCCCTATATCACTGTGTATTCGTGCACCTCCCATAGCATCCCCTATATCGCTGTGCCTTTGCGCACCTCTCATACCTTCCGCTATATCGCCCTGTTTTCGCGCACATCCCATACCTTCCACTATATTGCCCTGTTTCCGCGCAACTCACATGTCTTCCACTACATCGCTGTGTTTTCTGGCACCTCTGATGCATTCTCCTGTAACATCATGTTTCGCGCACCTCTGAAACTTTCCCCTAAATCGCCGTGTTTACGCGCACCTCTCATACGGCCCCCTATATCGCCATGTTTTTATGCACATCTCAATACCGTCTCCTATATAGCTGTGTTTTTGAGCACCTCCCATAGCATCCCCTATATCGCTGTGCCTTCGTGCACCTCTCATACCTTTCCCTATATCGCCCTGTTTTCGCGCACCTCCTATACCTTCCCTTATGTCACTGCGTTTTCGTGCACCTTTCATACCTTCCCCTATATCGCTGTGTTTTCGCACACCTCTCATAACTTCTCCAATATCGCTGTGTTTTTGTGCACCTCTCATACATTCCCTAATATCACTGCGTTTTCATGCACCTCATCACGTCCCCTATATCGCTGTGTATTCACGCACCTCCAATAGCATCCACTATATCGCTGTGCCTTGTGCACCTCTCATAACTTCCCCTATATCGCTGTCTTTTCGCGCACATCCCATAGATTCACCTTTATCGCTGTGTAATTGCTCACCTCTCATATATTCCCCTATATCGCTGTGTTTTTGCTCACTTCTCATAGCTTCCACTACATCGACATGTTTTCGCGCACCTCTCATGTCTTCACCTAGATCGCTATGTTTTCGATCCTCTCAATACTTCTCTTATATCGCTGTGTTTTCTCGCACATCTGATACATTCTCCCGTATCGCCGTGTTTTCGCACACCTCTCATAATGTCCCTTATATCGCCGTGTTCTCGCACACCTCTCATAACTTCCCCTATATCACTGTGTTTTCGCGCACGTCCCATTGTGTCCCCTATGTCGCTGTGTTTTCACGCACCTCTCATAGCTTCCCCTATATCGCCCTGTTTTCGTGCACATCCCATAGCTTCCACTATATTGCCCTGCTTTCGTGCACCTCTCATGTATTCCACGACATAGCTGTGTTTTCTGGCACCTCTGATGCATTCCCCTGTAACGCCAAATTTTCGCGCACGTCTCATACTTTCCCCTATATCGCCGTGTTTACGCGCACCTCTCATACCTCCCCCTATATCGCCATGTTTTTATGCACAACTCATACCGTCTCCTATATCGCTGTGTTTTCACGCACCTCCCATAGCATCCCCTATATCGCTGTGCGTTTGTGCACCTCTCATACCTTCCCCTATATCGCTGTGTTTTCACGCACCTCTCTTAACTTCTCCTATATCGCTGTGTTTTTGCACACCTCTCATACCTTCCCCTATATCGCTGTGTTTTCAGGCACCTCTCATGGCTTCCCCAATATCGCCGTGTATTCATGCACATCTCATACCGTCCCCTATATCGCTGTGTTTTGGCGCACCTCCCGTAGCTTCATCTACATCGCTGTTTTCGCACACATCCCATAGCTTCACCTTGATCGCTGTGTTATTGCTCACCTCTCATAGCTTACCCTATATCGCCGTTTTTTCGCGCACCTCGCATGTCTTCACCTATATCGCTATGTCTTTGCTCCTATCATTAATTCCCCTATATCGCTGTGTTTTCTCGCACCTCTGATACATTCTCCTGTATTGCCATGTTTTCGCGCACCTCTTACAATTTCCCCTATATCGCCGTGTTCTCGAACACCTCTCATGCCTTCCCCTATATCACTGTTTTTTTGCGCATGTCCCATAGCGTCCCCTATATCGCTGTGTTTTCTCGCACCTCTGATACATTCCCCTGTATCGTCATGGTTTCGCGCACATCCCATAGGTTCCACTATATTGCCCTGTTTTTGCGCACCTCTCATGTCTTCCCCTATATCACGGTGTTTTCGTGCACCTCTCATAGCATCCCCTATATCGCTGTGCCTTCGCGCACTTCTCATAACTTCCCCTATATCGCCCTATTTTCGTGCACCTCCCATACCTTCCCCAATATCGCTGTTTTTTCATGCACCTCTCATAGCCACCCTTATATCGCTGTGTTTTCACGCACTTCTCATAACTTCTCCTAATTCGCTGCATTTTTGCGCAGTTCTTATACCTTCCCTTATATTGCCGTGTGTTCATGCACATCTCATAACGTCCCCTATATCGCTGTGTATTCGCGCACCTCCCATAGCATCCCTTGTATTCCTGTGCCTTCGCGCACCTCTCATACCTGCCCCTATATCGCCGTGTTTTCAGGCACCTCTCATGGCTTCCCCAATATCGCCGTGTATTCATGCACATCTCATACCGTCCCCTATATCGCTGTGTTTTGGCGCACCTCCCGGAGCTTCATCTACATCGCTGTTTTTGCGCACATCCCATAGCTTCACCTTGATCGCTGTGTTATTGCTCACCTCTCATAGCTTACCCTATATCGCCGTTTTTTCGCGCACCTCGCATGTCTTCACCTATATTGCTATGTTTTTGCTCCTATCATTAATTCCCCTATATCGCTGTCTTTTCTCGCACCTCTGATACATTCTCCTGTATTGCCATGTTTTCGCGCACCTCTTACAATTTCCCCTATATCGCCGAGTTCTCGCACACCTCTCATACCTTCCCCTATATCACTGTTTTTTTGCGCATGTCCCATAGCGTTCCCTATATCGCTGTGTTTTCTCGCACCTCTGATACATTCCCCTGTATCGCCGTGGTTTCGCGCACATCCCATAGGTTCCACTATATTGCCCTGTTTTTGCGCACCTCTCATGTCTTCCCCTATATCACTGTGTTTTCGTGCACCTTTCATAGCATCCCCTATATCGCTGTGCCTTCGCGCACTTCTCATAACTTCCCCTATATCGCCCTGTTTTCGCGCACCTTCCATACCTTCCCCTATATCGCCTCGTTTTCATGCACCCCTCATACCTCCCTCTATATCACTGAGTTTTCACGCTCCTCTCATAATTTCTCCTATATCGCCGTCTTTTTGCGCACCTCTAATGGCTTCCACGATATCGCCGTGTTTTCATGTACATCTCTTAACGTCCCACATATCGCTGTGTATTTGCGCACCTGCCATAGCATCCTCTACATTGCTGTGCCTTCGCGCACCTCTCATACCTTCCCCTATGTCGCCGTGTTTTCGCGCACCTCTCATGTCTTCACCTATATCGCTGTGTTTCCGCTCCTCTCATTACTTCCCCTATATCTCTCTGTGTTCTCGCACTTCTGATACAGATCCCTGTATCAACGTGTTTTCGCGCACCTCTCATAATATCACCTATATCGCCGTGTTCTCACACACCTTTCCTATCTTCCCCTATATCACTGTGTTTTCGCGCACATCCAATAGCTTCCCCTATATCGCCGTGTTTTCGCGCACCCCTCATGTCTTCACCTATATCGCTGTGTTTCCGCTCCTCTCATTACTTCCCCTATATCTCTCTGTGTTCTCGCACTTCTGATACAGTTCCCTGTATCAACGTGTTTTCGCGCACCTCTCATAATTTCACCTATATCGCCGTGTTCTCGCACACCTCTCATATCTTCCCCTATATCACTGCGTTTTCGCGCACGTCCAATAGCGTCCCCTATATCGCTGTGTTTTCATGCAAATCTCATGTCTTCCCCTATATCACTGTGCTTTTGTCCACCTCCCATACCGTCCCCTTTTTTGCTGTGCCTTCGCACACCTCTCATACCTTTCCCTATATCGCCCTGTTTTCGAGCACCTCCCATACCTTCCCCTATATCGCTGTGTTTTCGTGTACCTCTCATACCTCCCCCTATATCGCTGTGTTTTCACGCACCACTCATAACTTCTCCTATATTGCTGTATTTTTGCGCAGCTCTCATAACTTCCCCTATATCGCCGTGTTTTTATGCACATCTCATAACGTCCCCTATATCGCTGTGTATTCGCGCACCTCCCATAGCATCCCCTATATTGCTGTGCCTTCGCGCACCTCTCATACCATCCCCTATATCGCCCTGTTTTCGCGCACATCCCATACCTTCCACTATATTGCCCTGTTTCCGCGCACCTCACATGTCTTCCACTACATCGCTGTGTTTTCTGGCACCTCTGATGCATTCCCCTGTAACACCAAGTTTCGCGCACCTCTGATACTTTCCCCTAAATCGCCGTGTTTACGCGCACCTCTCATACCTCCCCCTATATCGCCATGTTTTTATGCACATCTCAATACCGTCTCCTATATAGCTGTGTTTTTGCGCACCTCCCATAGCATCCCCTATATCGCTGTGCCTTCGTGCACCTCTCATACCTTCCCCTATATCGCCCTGTTTTCGCGCACCTCCTATATCTTCCCTTCTGTCACTGCGTTTTCGTGCACCTTTTATACCTTCCCCTATATCGCTGTGTTTTCGCACACCTCTCATAACTTCTCCAATATTGCTGTGTTTTTGTGCACCTCTCATACCTTCCCTAATATCACTGCGTTTTCATGCACATCTCATCACGTCCCCTATATCGCTGTGTATTCACGCACCTCCCATAGCATCCCCTATATCGCTGTGCCTTGCGCACCTCTCATAACTTCCCCTCTATCACTGTCTTTTCGCGCACATCCCATAGATTCACCTTTATCGCTGTGTTATTGCTCACCTCTCATAGATTCCCCTATATCGCTGTGTTTTTGCTCACTTCTCATAGCTTCCACTACATCGACATGTTTTCGCGCACCTCTCATGTCTTCACCTAGATCGCTATGTTTTCGATCCTCTCAATACTTCCCTTATATCGCTGTGTTTTCTCGCACATCTGATACATTCTCCCGTATCGCCGTGTTTTCGCACACCCCTCATAATGTCCCTTATATCGCCGTGTTCTCGCACACCTCTCATATCTTCCCCTTTATCACTGTGTTTTCGCGCACGTCCCATTGTGTCCCCTATGTCGCTGTGTTTTCGCAACCTCTCATAGCTTCCCCTATATCGCCCTGTTTTCGTGCACATCCCATAGCTTCCACTATATTGCCCTGCTTTCGCGCACCTCTCATGTATTCCACGACATAGCTGTGTTTTCTGGCACCTCTGATGCATTCCCCTGTAACGCCAAATTTTCGCACACCTCTCATACTTTCCCCTATATCGCCATGTTTACGCGCACCTCTCATACCTCCCCCTATATCGCCATGTTTTTATGCACAACTCATACCGTCTCCTATATCGCTGTGTTTTCGCGCACCTCCCATAGCATCCCCTATATCGCTGTGCCTTCATGCACCTCTCATACCTTCCCCTATATCGCTGTGTTTTCACGCACCTGTCTTAACTTCTCCTATATCGCTGTGTTTTTGCACACCTCTCATACCTTCCCCTATATCGCCGTGTTTTCAGGCACCTCTCATGGCTTCCCCAATATCGCCGTGTATTCATGCACATCTCACACCGTCCCCTTTCTCGCTGTGTTATTGCTCACCTCTCATAGCTTACCCTATATCGCCGTTTTTTCGCGCACCTCGCATGTCTTCACCTATATCGCTATGTTTTTGCTCCTATCATTAATTCCCCTATATCGTTGTGTTTTCTCGCACCTCTGATACATTCTCTTGTATTGCCATGTTTTCGCGCACCTCTTACAATTTCCCCTATATCGCCGAGTTCTCGCACACCTCTCATAGCTTCCCCAATATCACTGTTTTTTTGCACATGTCCCATAGCGTCCCCTATATCGCTGTGTTCTCTCGCACCTCTGATACATTCCCCTGTATTGCCGTGGTTTCGCGCACATCCCATAGGTTCCACTATATTGCCCTGTTTTTGCGCACCTCTCATACCTCCCCCTATATCGCCATGTTTTTATGCACAACCCATACCGTCTCCTATATCGCTGTGTTTTCGCGCACCTCCCATAGCATCCCCTATATCGCTGTGCATGCACCTCTCATACCTTCCCCTATATCGCTGTGTTTTCACGCACCTCTCTTAACTTCTCCTATATCGCTGTGTTTTTGCACACCTCTCATACCTTCCCCTATATCGCCGTGTTTTCAGGCACCTCTCATGGCTTCCCCAATATCGCCGTGTATTCATGCACATCTCATACCGTCCCCTATATCGCTGTGTTTTGGCGCACCTCCCGTAGCTTCATCTACATCGCTGTTTTCACGCACATCCCATAGCTTCACCTTGATCGCTGTGTTATTGCTCACCTCTCATAGCTTACCGTATATCGCCGTTTTTTCGCGCACCTCGCATGTCTTCACCTATATCGCTATGTTTTTGCTCCTATCATTAATTCCCCTATATCGCTGTGTTTTCTCGCACCTCTGATACATTCTCCTGTATTGCCATGTTTTCGTGCACCTGTTACAATTTCCCCTATATCGCCGTGTTCTTGCACACCTCTCATACCTTCCCCTATATCACTGTTTTTTTGCGCATGTCCCATAGCGTCCCCTATATCGCTGTGTTTTCTCGCACCTCTGATACATTCCCCTGTATCGCCGTGGTTTTGCGCACATCCCATAGGTTCCACTATATTGCCCTGCTTTTGCGCACCTCTCATGTCTTCCCCTATATCACGGTGTTTTCGTGCACCTCTCATAGCATCACCTATATCGCTGTGCCTTCGCGCACTTCTCATAACTTCCCCTATATCGCCCTGTTTTCGCGCACCTCCCATACCTTCCCCAATATCGCTGTTTTTTCATGCACCTCTCATAGCCACCCTTATATCGCTGTGTTTTCACGCACTTCTCATAACTTCTCCTAATTCGCTGTATTTTTGCGCAGTTATTATACCTTCCCTTATATTGCCATGCTTTCATGCAAATCTCATAACGTCCCCTATATCGCTGTGTATTCGCGCACCTCCCATAGCATCCCTTGTATTCCTGTGCCTTCGCGCACCTCTCATACCTTCCCCTATATCGCGGTGTTTTCAGGCACCTCTCATGGCTTCCCCAATATCGCCGTGTATTCATGCACATCTCATACCGTCCCCTATATCGCTGTGTTTTGGCGCACCTCCCGTAGCTTCATCTACATCGCTGTTTTCGCGCACATTCCATAGCTTCACTTTGATCGCTGTGTTATTGCTCATCTCTCATAGCTTACCCTATATCGCCGTTTTTTCGCGCACCTCGCATGTCTTCACCTATATCGCTATGTTTTCGTGTACCTCTCATACCTCCCCTTATATCGCTGTGTTTTCACGCACCTCTCATAACTTCCCCTGTATTGCTGTATTTTTGCGCACCTCTCATAACTTCCCCTATATTGCCGTGTTTTTATGCACATCTCATAACGTCCCCTATATCACTGTGTATTCGTGCACCTCCCACATCATCCCCTATATCGCTGTGCCTTCGCGCACCTCTCATACCTTCCCCTATATCACCCTGTTTTCGCGCACATCCCATACCTTCCACTATATTGCCCTGTTTCCGCGCACCTCACATGTCTTTCACTACATCGTTGTGTTTTCTAGCACCTCTGATGCATTTCCCTGTAACACCAAGTTTCGCGCACCTTTCATACTTTCCCCTAAATCGCCGTGTTTACGTGCACCTCTCATACCTCCCCCTATATCGCTGTCTTTTCACGCACATCCCATAGATTCACCTTTATCGCTGTGTTATTGCTCACCTCTCATAGATTACCCTATATCGCTGTGTTTTTGCTCACTTCTCATTGCTTCCACTACATCAACATGTTTTCGTGCACCTCTCATGTCTTCACCTAGATCGCTATGTTTCGATCCTCTCAATACTTCCCTTATATCGCTGTGTTTTCTCGCACACCTGATACATTCTACCGTATCGCCGTGTTTCGCACACCTCTCATAATGTCCCCTATATCGCCGTGTTCTCGCACACCTCTCATAACTTCCCCTATATCACTGTGTTTTCGCGCACGTCCCATTGTGTCCCCTATATCGCTGTGTTTTCGCGCACCTCTCATTGCTTCCCCTATATCGCCCTGTTTTCGTGCACATCCCATAGATTCCACTACATTGCCCTGCTTTCGCGCACCTCTCATGTATTTCACTACATAGCTGTGTTTTCTGGCACCTCTGATGCATTCCCCTGTAACACCAAGTTTTCGCGCACCTCTCATACTCTCCGCTATATAGCCGTGTTTACGCGCACCTCTCATACCTCCCCCTATATCGCCATGTTTTTATGCACAACTTATAACGTCTCCTATATCGCTGTGTTTTCGTGTACCTCTCATAGCATCCCGTATATCGCTGTGCCTTCGTGCACCTCTCATACCTTCCCCTATATCGCTGTGTTTTCACCCACCTATCTTAACTTCTCCTATATCGCTGTTTTTTTGCACACCTCTCATACCTTCCCCTATATCGCTGTGTTTTCAGGCACCTCTCATGGCTTCCCCACTATCGCCGTGTATTCATGCACATCTCATACCGTCCCCTATATCGCTGTGTTTTGGCGCACCTCCCATAGCTTCATCTACATCGCTGTTTTCGCGCACATCCCATAGCTTCACCTTGATCGCTGTGTTATTGCTCACCTCTCATAGCTTACCCTATATCGCCGTGTTTTCGCGCACCTCGCATGTCTTCACCTATATCGCTATGTTTTCGCTCCTATCATTAATTCCCTTATATCGCTGTGTTTTCTCGGACCTCTAATACATTCTCCTGTATTGCCATGTTTTCGCGCACCTGTTACAATTTCCCCTATATCGCCGTGTTCTCGCACACCTCTCATACCGTCCCCTATATCACTGTTTTTTTGCGCGTGTCCCATGGCGTCCCCTATATCGCTGTGTTTTCTCGCGCCTCTGATACATTCCCCTGTATCGCCGTGGTTTCGCGCACATCCCATATGTTCCACTATATTGCCCTGTTTTTGCGCACCTCTCATGTCTTCCCCTATATCACTGTGTTTTCGCGCACCTCTCATAGCCACCCTTATATCGCTGTGTTTTCACGCACTTCTCACAACTTCTCCTCTATCACTGTATATTTGCGCAGCTCTTATACCTTCCCCTATATTGCCGTGTTTTCATGCACATCTCATAACGTCCCCTATATCGCTGTGTATTCGCGCACATCCCATAGCATCCCTTATATTGCTCTGCCTTCGCGCACCTCTCATACCTTCCCCTATATCGCCCTGTTTTCGCGCACCTTCCATACCTTCCCCTATATCGCTGTGTTTTCATGCACCTCTCATACCTCCCTCTATATCGCTGTGTTTCCACACACCTCTCATAACTTCTCCTAAATCGCTGTGTTTTTGTGCACCTCTCATTCCTTCCTTAATATCACTGCGTTTTCATGCACATCTTATCACGTCTCCTATATTTCTGTGTTTTCGTGCACCTCTCATACCTCCCCCTATATCGCTGTACCTTGCGCACCTCTCATACATTCCCCTATATCGCTGTCTTTTCGCGCACATCCCATAGATTCACCTTTATCGCTGTGTTATTGCTCACCTCTCATAGCTTCCCCTATATCGCCATGTTGTTATGCACATCTCATAACGTCCTCTATATCGCTGTATATTCGCGCACCTCCCATAGCTTTCCTTATATCGCTGTGCTTTCGCGCACCTCCCATTCCTTCACCTATATCGCTGTTTTCGTGCACCTCGCATGCATTCCCGTTTACCGCTGTGTTTTTGCACACCTCTCATACCTTCCCCAATATCACCATGTTTTCATGCACATCTCATAACGTCCCCAATGTCGCTGGGTTTTCACGCACCTCTCATAACTTCCTCTCTATCGCACTGTTTTCGCGCTCCTCTAATACCTTCCCCTATATCACTGTGTTTTCACGCAGCTCTCATAATTTCTCCTATATCGCTGTATTTTTGCACACCTCTCATGAATTCCCCAATATCGCCGTGTTTTAATGCACATCTCTTAACGTCCCAGATATCGCTGTGTATTCGCGCACCTGCCATAGCATCCCCTATATCGCTGTGCCTTCGCGCACGTCTCATACCTTCCCCTACGTCGCTCTGTTTTCGCACTCCTCCCATATCGTCCCCTATATCGCTGTATTTTCGCATACCTCTCATGGCTTCCCCAATATCGCCGTATTTTCATGCACATCTCATAACGTCTCCTATATGTCTGTGTATTCACGCACCTCCCATAGCATCCTCTATATCGCTGTGCCTTCGCGCACCGCTCATACCTTCCTCTATATCGCCCTGTTTCCCACGCACCTCCCACGGCTTCGCATACATCGCTGTGTTTTTGCGCACCTCTCATATCTTCCCCTATATCGCCCTGTTTTCACGCACATCCCATAACTTCAACTTTATCGCTGTGTTATTGCTTACCACTCATAGCTTCCCCTATATCGCCGTGTTTTCGCACACCTCTGATACATTCCCCTGTATCGCCGTGGTTTCGCGCACATCCCATAGGTTCCACTATATTGCCCTGTTTTTGCGCACCTCTCATGTCTTCCCCATATATCACGGTGTTTTCGCGCACCTCTCATAGCATCCCCTATATCGCCCTGTTTTTGTGCACATCCCATAGCTTCCACTATATCGCCCTGTTTTCGCGCACCTCCCATACCTTCCCCAATATCGCTGTGTTTTCGTGCACCTCTCATAGCTACCATTATATCGCTGTGTTTTCACGCACCTCTCATAACTTCTCCTATATCACTGTATTTTTGCGCAGCTCTTATACCTTCCCCTATATTGCCGTGTTTTCGTGCACATCTCATAACATCCCCTATATCGCTGTGCATTCGCGCACATCCCATAGCATCCCTTATATTGCTCTGCCTTCGCGTACCTCTCATACCTTCCCCTATATCGCCCTGTTTTCGCGCACCTTCCATACCTTCCCCTATATCGCTGTGTTTTCATGCACCTCTCATACCTCCCCCTATATCGCTGTGTTTTTGTGCACCTCTCATACCTTCCCGAATATCACTGCGTTTTCATGCACATCTCATCACGTCCCCTATATTTCTGTGTTTTCGTGCACCTCTCATATCTCCCCCTATATCGCTGTGCCTTGCGCACCTCTCATACCTTCCCCTATATCGCTGTCTTTTCGCGCACATCCCATAGATTCACCTTTATCGCTGTGTTATTGCTCACCCCTCATAGCTTCCCCTATATCCCCGTGTTGTTATGCACATCTCATAACGTCCTCTATATCGCTGTATATTCGCGCACCTCCCATAGCTTCCCTTATATCGCTGTGCTTTCGCGCACCTCTCATACCTTCCCAAATATCGCCCTGTTTTCGCGCACCTCCCATTCCTTCACTTATATCGCTGTTTTCGTGCACCTCTCATGCATTCCCGTATACTGCTGTGTTTTTGCACACCTCTCATACCTTCCCCAATATCACCATGTTTTCATGCACATCTCATAACGTCCCCAATGTCGCTGGGTTTTCATGCACCTCTCATAACTTCCCCTCTATCGCCCTGTTTTCGCGCTCCTCTCATACCTTCCCCTATATCGCTGTGTTTTCGCACACCTCTCATGGATTCCCGACTATCGCCGTGTATTCATGCACATCTCATACCTTCCACTATATCGCTGTGCTTTCGCGCACCTCCCATAGCTTCACCTACATCGCTGTTTTCGTGCACCTCTCATACCTTCCCCTATATCGATGTATTTTTGCGCAGATCTCATACCTTTCCCTATATTGTTGTGTTTTCATGCACATCTCATAACGTCCCCTATATCGCTCTGTATTTGCGCACCTCCCATAGCATCCCTTGTATTGCTGTGCCTTCGCGCACCTCTCATACCTTCCCCTATATTGCCCTTTTTTCGCGCACCTTCCATACCTTCCAGTATATCGCTGTGTTTTCACGTACCTCTCATAATTTCTCCTATATCGCCGTATTTTTGCACACCTCTCATGACTTCCCCAATATCGCCGTGTTTTAATGCTCATCTCTTAATGTCCTATATATCGCTGTGCCTTCGCGCACCTCTCATACCTTCCCCTACGTTGCCCTGTTTTCGCACACCTCCCATACCGTCCACTATATCGCTGTATTTTCGCACACCTCTCATGGCTTCCCCAATATCGCCTTATTTTCATGCACATCTCATAACGTCTCCTATATGTCTGTGTATTCACTCACCTCCCATAGCATCCCCTATATCGCTGTGCCTTCGCGCACCGCTCATACCTTCCTCTATATCGCCCTGTTTCCCGCGCACCTCCCATGGCTTCGCATACATCGCTGTGTTCTTGCGTACCTCTCATATCTTCCCCTATATCGCCCTGTTTTCGCACACATCCCATAACTTCAACTTTATCGCTGTGTTATTGCTTACCACTCATAGCTTCCCCTATATCGCCGTGTTTTCGCGCACCTCTCATGTCTTCACCTATATCGCTGTGTTTCCGCTCCTCTCATTACTTCCCTTATATTGTCTGTGTTCTCGCACTTCTGATACTGTTCCCTGTATCAAGTTTTCGCTCAACTCTCATAATTTCACCTATATCGCCGTGTTCTCGCACACCTCTCATATCTTCCCCTATATCACTGTGTTTTTGCGCACGTCCAATAGCGTCCCCTATATCGCTGTGTTTTCACGCACATCCCATAGATTCACCTTTATCGCTGTGTCATTGCTAACCTCTCATAGCTTCCCCTGTATCGCTGTGTTTTTGCTCACCTCTCATAGCTTCCCCCATATCGCTGTGTTTTCGTGCACCTCTCATGTCTTCACCGAGATCGCTGTTTTTGCTCCTCTCATTACTTCCCCTATATCGCTGTGTTTTCTCGCACGTCTGATACATTCTCCCGTATCGCCGTGTTTTCGCGTACCTATCATAATTTCCCCTATATCGTCGTGTTCTCGCACATCTCTCATACCTTCCCCTATATCACTGTGTATTTGCGCACGTCCCATGGAGTCCCCTATATCGCTGTGCTTTCGCGCAGCTCTCTTACCTTCCCCTACATCGCCCTGTTTTGCGCACATCCCATAGCTTCCACTATATTGCCGTTTTCGCGCACCTCTAATTTCTTCCCCTACATCGCTGTCTTTTCTCGCACCTCTGATGCATTCGCCTGTAACGCCAAGTTTTCGCGCACCTCTCATACTTTCCCCTATATCGCCGTGTTTACGCGCACCTCTCATAGCTTCCCATATATCCCCGTGTTTTCATACACATCTCATACCGTCCCCTATATCACTGTGTTTTCGCGCACCTCCCATAGCATCCCCTATATCGCTGTGCGTTCGTACATCTCTCATACCTTTCCAAATATCGCCGTGTTTTCATGCACATCTCATAACGTCCCCTATATCGCCGTATTTTTGCTCTCCTCTCATAACTTCCTCTATATCGCCCTGTTTTCGCGCACATCTCATAACGTCCCCTATATCGCCGTATTTTTGCTCACCTCTTATAACTTCCTCTATATCGCCCTGTTTTCGCGCACCTCTCATAACTTCCCCTATATAGCTGTGTTTTCGCACAACTCTCCTGGTTTCCCGACTATCGCCGTGTATTCATGTACATCTCGTACCGTCCCCTATATCGCTGTGTTTTCACACACCTCTCATACCGTCCCCTATATCGCTGTGTTTTCACACACCTCTCATACCTTTCCCTATATCGCTGTCTTTTCGCGCACATCGCATAGATTCACATTTATCGCTGTGTTATTGCTCACCTCTCATAGCTTCCCCTACATCGCCGTGTTTTTGCGCACCTCTCATAACTTCCCCTATATCGCCGTATTGTTATGCACATCTCATAACGTCCCCTATATCGCTGTGTATTCGCGCACCTCCCATAACATCCCCTATTTCGCTGTGCCTTCGCGCACCTCTCATATCTTCCGCTATATCGCCCTGTTTTCGTGCTCCTCGCATTCATTCACCTATATCGCCCTGTTTTCGCGCACCTCCCATTCTTTCACCTATATCGCTGTTTTCGTGCACCTCTCATACCTTCCCTATATCGCTGTGTTTTCACGCACCTCTCATAACTTCTCCTATATCGCTGTGTTTTTGTGCACCTCTCATAACTTCCCTAATATCGCTGCGTTTTCATGCACATCTCATCACGTCCCCTATATCGCTGTGTATTCACGCACCTGCCATAGCATCCCCTATATCGCTGTTCCTTGCGCCCCTTCATTCCTTCCCCTAAATTGCTGTCTTTTTGCGCACATCCCATAGATTCACTATCGCTGTGTTATTGCTCACCTCTCATAGCTTCCCCTGTATCGCCGTGTTTTGCTCACCTCTCATAGCTTCCCCTATATCGCCGTGTTTTCGCGCACCTCTCATGTCTTCCCTTATATCACTGTTTTCGCGCACCTTCCATAGCATCCCCTATATTGCTGTGCCTTCACATACCTCTCATAACTTCATCTATATCACCCTGTTTTCGAGCACCTTCCATACCTTCCCCTATATCGCTGTGTTTTCATGCACCTCTCATACCTCCCCCTATATCGCTGTGCCTTGTGCACCTCTCATACATCCCCCTATATCGCTGTGCCTTGCGCACCTCTCATACCTTCCCCTATATCGCTGTTCCTTGCGCCCCTTCATTCCTTCCCCTAAATTGCTGTCTTTTTGCGCACATCCCATAGATTCACCTTTATTGCTGTGTTATTGCACATCTCTCATAGCTTCCCCCGTATCGCCGTGTTTTGCGCACCTCTCATAACTTCCCCTATATCGCCGTGTTGTTATGCACATCTCATAACGTCCCCTCTATCGCTGTGTATTCGCGCACCTCCCATAGCATCCCCTATATCGCTGTGTTTTCTCGCACATTTGATACATTCTCCCATATCGTCGTGTTTTCGCCCACCTCTCATAATTTCCCCTATATCGCCGTGTTTTCGCGCACCTCTCATAATTTCCCCTATATCGCCGCGTTCTCACACATCTCTCATACCTTCCCCTATATCACTGTGTTTTCGTGCACATCCCATAGCTTCCATTATATTGCCCTATTTTTGTGCACCTCTCATGTCTTCCCCTATATCACTGTGTTTTCGTGCACCTCCCGTGGCATCGCCTATATTGCTGTGCTTTCGTGCACCTCTCATACCTTCCCCTATATCGCCATGTTTTCGTGCACCTCTCCTACCTCCCCCAACATCGCTGTGTTTTCATGCCCCTCTCATAACTTCTCCTATATCGGTGTCTTTTCACACACCTCTCATGGCTTCCCCAATATCGCCATATTTTCATGCACATCTCATAATGTCCCCTATATCGCTGTGTATTCACGCTCCTCCCATAGAATCCCCTATATCGCTGTTTCTTCGTGCACCTCTCATACCTTCCCCAATATCGCCCTGTTTTCACACACCTCCCATTGTGTCCCCTATATCGCTGTATTTTCGCACACCTCTGATGGCTTCCCCAATATCACCGTGTTTTCATGCACATCTCATAACGTCTCCTATATCTCTGTGTATTCACGCACCTCCCATAGCATCCCCTATATCGCTGTGCCTTCGTGCATCGCTCATACCTTCCCCTATATGGCCCTGTTTCCCGTGCACGTCCATGGCTTCGCCTACGTCGCTGTGTTTTTGCGCACATCTCATACCTTTCCCTTCCCCTATATCGCCGTGTTTTCGCGCACCTCTCATTTCTTCACCTATATCGCTGTGTTTCCGCTCCTCTCATTACTTCCCCTATATCGCTCTGTGTTCTCGCACTTCTGATGCAGTTCCCTGTATCAACGTGTTTTCGCGCAACTCTCATAATTTCACCAATATCGCCGTGTTCTCGCACACCTCACATATCTTCCCCTATATCACTGTGTTTTCGTGCACGTCCAATAGCGTCCCCTATATCGCTCTGTTTTCACGCACCTCTCATGTCTTCCCCATATCACTGTGTTTTCGTGCACCTCCCATACCATCCCCTATATTGCTCTGTTTCGCACACGTCTCATACCTTTCCCTATATCGCCCTGTTTTCGAGCACCTCCCATGACTTCCCCTATATCGCTGTGTTTTCGTTACCTCTCATACCTCCCCTTATTTCGCTGTGTTTTCACGCACCTTTCATAACCTCTCCTGTATTGCTGTATTTTTGCGCACCTCTCATACCTTCCACGATATCACTGTGTTTTCGCGCACGTCCCATAACATCCCCTGTATCGCTGTGTTTTCGTGCACCTCTCATACCTTCACACCTTCCCCTATATCGCTGTGTTTTCACTCACCTCTCATAACTTCTCATATATCGCCGTGTTTTCGTGGACATCGCATAATTTCCCCTATATAGCCATGTCCTTGCACACCTCTCATACCTTCCACTATATCAGTGTGTTTTCGCGCACGTCACATAGCATCCCCTGTATCGCTGTGTTTTCAGGCACCTCTCATACCTTTCCCTGTATCGCCATGTTTTCACGCATATCCCATAGCTTCCACTATATAGCCCTGTATTCGAGCACCTCTCATGTCTTCCCCTATATCGCTGTGTTTTCGTGCACCTCTCATACCTTCCCCTATATCGCTGTGTTTTCACGCACCTCTCATAACTTCTCCTATATCACTGTATTTTTGCGCACCTCTCATACCTTCCCCTATATCGCCATGTTTTTTATCACATCTCATAACGTCCCCCATATTGCTGTGTTTTCACGCACCTCCCATACCTTCCCTTTTATCGCTGTGTTTTCGCGCATCTCTCATGGCTTCCCCAATATTGCTGTGTATTCATGCACATCTCATACCGTCCCTTATATCGCTGTGCTTTCGCGCACCTCCCATAGCTACGCCCACGTCGCTGTGTTTTCGCGCACCTCTCATACCTTCCCCTATATCGCTGTCTTTTTGCGCACATCCCATAGCTTCATCTTTATCGCTGTGTTATTGCTCACCTCTCATAGCTTCCCCTATATCACTGTGTTTTCACGCACCACTCATGCCTTCACCTATATCGCTATGTTTTCGCTCCTGTCATTACTTCCATTATATCGCTGTGTTTTCTCACACCTCTGATACATTCCCCTGTATCGCCGTGTTGTCACGCACCTCTCATAATTTCCCCTACATCGCTGTATTCTCGCACACCTCTCATACCTTCTCCAAAATCACTGTGTTTTCGCGCACGTCCCATAGCGTCCCCTATATCGCTGTGTTTTCGGACATCTCTCATACCTTTCCCAATATCGCCATGTTTTCGCGCACCTCCCATAGCATCCTGTATATCGTGTGCCTTCGCGCACCTCTCATACCTTCCCCTATATCGCCCTGTTTTCGCGCTCCTCTCATACCTTCCCCAATATCACTGTGTTTTCACGCAGCTCTCATACCTTCCTCTATATCGCTGTGTTTTTGCAGACCTCTCATGGCTTCCCGACTACCGCCGTGTATTCATGCACATCTCATACCTTCCCCTATATCGCTGTGTTTTCGCGCACCTCCCATAGCTTCGCCTACATCGCTGTTTTCGTGCACCTCTCATACGTTACGCTATATCGAAGTATTTTTGCGCACATCTCATACCTTCCCCTATATCACTATGAATTTGCGCACTTGCCATACCATGCCCTATATCACTGTGCCTTTGCGCACCTCTCATGCATTCCCGTATACCGCTGTGTTTTTGCACACCTCTCATACCTTCCCCAAATTCACCGTGGTTTCATGCACATCTCATAACGTCCCCAATGTCGCTAGGTTTTCACGCACCTCTCATACCTTCCCCTATATCACTGTGTTTTCACGCAGCTCTCATACATTCCCCTATATCGCTGTGTTTTCGCAGACCTCTTATGGCTTCCCGACTATCGCCGTGTATTCATGCACATCTCATACCTTCCCCTATATCGCTGTGCTTTCGCGCACCTCTCATAACTTCTCCTAATTCGCTGTATTTTTGCGCAGTTCTTATACCTTCCCCTATATTGCCGTGTTTTCATGCACATTTCATAACGTCCCATATATCGCTGTGTATTTGGGCACCTCCCATTCCTTCCCGAATATATCTCTGTGTTTTTGTGCACCTTTCATATCTTCCCCTATATCGCTGTGTTTTCGCACACCTCTCATAACTTCTCCTATATCGCTGTGTTATTGTGCACCTCTGATATCTTCCCTAATATCGCTGCGTTTTCATGCACATCTCATCACGTCCCCTATATCACTGTGTATTCACGCACCTCCCATAGCATCCCCTATATCGCTGTGCCTTGCGCACCTCTCATAGCTTCCCCTATATCGCTGTCTTTTCGTGCACATCCCATAGATTCACCTTTATCGCTGTGTTATTGCTCACTTCTCATAGCTTCCCCTGTATCGCCGTGTTTTTGCTCACCTCTCATAGCTTCCCCTATATCGCCGTGTTTTCGCGCACCTCTCATGTCTTCACCTAGATCTCTATGTTTTCGCTCCCCTCAATACTTCCCCTATATCGCTGTGTTTTCTCGCACATCTGATACACTCTCCCGTATCGCCGTGTTTTCGCAAACCTCTCATAATTTCCTCTATATCGCCGTGTTCTCGCACACCTCTCATGCCTTCCCCTCTATCACTGTTTTTTTGCGCATGTCCCATACCGTCCCCTATATCGCTGTGTTTTCTCGCACCTCTGATACATTCCCCTGTATCGCCGTGGTTTTGCGCACATCCCATAGGTTCCACTTTTTCGCCTTGTTTTTGCATACCTCTCATGTCTTCCCCTATATTACGGTGTTTTCGCGCACCTCTCATAGCATCCCCTATATCGCTGTGCCTTCGCGTACCTCTCATAACTTCCCCTATATTGCCCTGTTTTCGCGCACCTCCCATACCTTCCCCAATATCGCAGTGTTTTCGTGCACCTCTCATACCTTCCCTTATATCGCTGTGTTTTCACGCACCTCTCATAACTTCCCGAATATCACTGTATTTTTGCGCAGCTCGTATAACTTCCCCTATATTGCCGTGTTTTCATGCACATCTCATAACGTCCCCTATATCGCTGCGTATTTACGCACCTCCCATACCATCCCCTATATCACTGTGCCTTCGCGCACCTCTCATGCATTACCGTATATGCTGTGTTTTTACACACCGCTCATACCTTCCCCAATATCACCTTGTTTTCATGCACATCTCATAATATCCCCAATGTCGCTGGGTTTTCACGCACCTCTCATAACTTCCCCTATATCGCCCTGTTTTCGCGCTCCTCTCATACCTTCACCTATATCACTATGTTTTCACGCAGCTCTCATACCTTCCCCTATATGGATGTATTTTTTCGCACATCTCATACCTTCCCCTATATCGCTGTGCTTTCGCGCACCTCCCATAGTTTCGCCTACATCGCTGTTTTCGCGCACATCCCTTAGCTTCACCTTATATCGCTGCGTTTTCATGCACCTCTCATACCTTCCCCTATATTGCCCTGTTTTCACGCACCTCCTATACCTTCCCTTATATCACTGCGTTTTCGTGCACCTCTCATAGCTTCCCCTATATGGCTGTGTTTTCATGCACATCTCATAACTCCCCTATATGGCTGTGTATTCGTGCACCTCCCATTCCTTTCCGTATACATCTCTGTGTTTTCGTGCACCTTTCATACCTTCCCCTATATCGCTGCGTTTTCATGCACATGTCATCACGTCCCCTATACAGCTGTGTATTCACGCACCTCCCATAGCATCCCCTATATCGCTGTGCCTTGCGCACCTCTGATAGCTTCCCCTATATCACTGTCTTTTCGCTCACATCCCATAGATTCACCTTTATCGCTTTGTTCTTGCTCACCTCTCATAGCTTCCCCTGTATCACCGTGTTTTCGCACACCTCTCATAATTTCCCCTTTATGGCCGTGTTCTCGCACACCTCTCATACCTTAGCCTATATCGCCCTGTTTTCGTGCACATTGCATAGCTTCCACTATATTGCCCTGTTTTCCCGCACCTCTCTTGTATTCCACTACATCACTGTGGTTTCTGGCACCTCTGATGCATTCCCCTGTAACGCCAAGTTTTCGAGCACCTGTCATACTTTCCCCTATCTCGCTGTGTTCTCGCACATCTCTCATACCTTCCCCTATATCACTGTGTTTTCGCGCACGTCCCATAGCGTCCTCTATATCGCTGTGCTTTCATGCACCTCTCATACCTTCCCCTACATTGCCCTGTTTTAGCGCACATCCCATAGCTTCCACTATATAGCCGTTTTTGCGCACCTCTCATGTCTTCCCCTACATCGCTGTGTTTTCTCACACCTCTGATGCATTCCCCTGTAATGCCAAGTTTTCGCGCACCTCTCATAATTTCCCCTATATCACCGTGTTTTCGCGCACCTCTCATAGCTTCCCTTATATCGCCGTGTTTTCATACACATCTCATACCGTCCCCTATATCACTGTGTTTTCGCGCACCTCCCATAACATCCCCTATATCGCTGTGCCTTCGTGCACCTCTCATACCTTCTCCTATATCGCCGTGTTTTCATGCACATCTCATAACGTCCCCTATATTGCTGGGTTTTCACGCACCTCTCATAACTTCCCCTATATCGTCCTGTTTTTGCGCACCTCTCAGAACTTCCCCTATATCGCTGTGTTTTCACACACCTCTCATGGTTTCCCGACTATCGCCGTGTATTCCTGCACATCTCATACCGTCCCCTATATCGCTGTGTCTTGCGCACCTCTCATACCTTCCCCTATATCGCTGTCCTTTCGCACACATCCCAGAGATTCACCTTTATCGCTGTGTTATTGCTCACCTCTCATAGCTTCCCCTGTATTGCCGGGTTTTAGCTCACCTCTCATAGCTTCCACTATATTGCCTTGTTTTCGCGCACCTCTCATGTCTTCCCCTATATCACTGTGTTTTCGCGCACCTTCGATAGCATCCCCTATATTGCTGTGCCTTCGCATACCTCTCATAACTTCATCTATATCACCTTGTTTTCGAGCTCCTTCCATACCTTCTCCTGTATCGCTGTGCCTTGCGCACCTCTCGTACCTTCCCCTATATCGCTGTCTTGTCGCGCACATCCTATAGATTCACCTTTATCGCTGTGTTATTGCTCACGTCTCATAGCTTCCCCTACATCGCCGTGATTTTATGCACATCTCATAACGTCCCCTATATCGCTGTGTATTCGTGCACCTCCCATACCTTCCCCTATATCGCTGTGTTTTCGCACACCTCTCATAACTTCTCCTATCTAGCTGTGTTTTTGTGCACCTCTCATACCTTCCCTAATACCGTTGTGTTTTCTTGCACATCTCATCACGTCCCCTATATCGCTGTGTATTCGCGCACCTCCCATAGCATCCCCTATATCGCTTTGCCTTCATGCACCTCTCATACCTTCCACTATATCGCTCTGTTTTTGCGCACCTCCCATTCCTTCACCTATATCGCAGTGTATTCACGCACCTCCCATAGCATCCCCTATATGGCTGTGCCTTGCGCACCACTCATACCTTTCCCTATATCGATGTCTTTTCGCGGGCATCCCATAGTTTCACCTTTATCGCTGTGTTATTGCTCACCTCTCATAGCTTCCCCTGTATCGCCGTGTTTTTGCTCACTTCTCATAGCTTCCCCTATATCACCGTGTTTTCGCGTACCTTTCCTGTCTTCCACTATATCACTGTGTTTTCGCGCACCTTCCATAGCATCCCCTATATTGCTATGCCTTCGCATACCTCTCATAACTTCATCTATATCACCCAGTTTTCGATCACCTTCCATACCTTCCCCTATATCGCTGTGTTTTCGTGCACCTCTCATACCTCCCCCTATATCGCTGTGCCTTGCGCACCTCTCATACCTTCCCCTATATCGCTGTCCTTTCGCGCACATCCCATAGATTCACCTTTATTGCTGTGCTATTGCTCACCTCTCATAGCTTCCCCGGTATCGCCGTGTTTTTGCGCACCTCTCATAACGTCCCCTATATCGCTGTGTATTCGCGCACCTCCCATAGCATCCCCTATATCGCTGTGCCTTCGCGCACCTCTCATACCTTCCCCTATATCGCCCTGTTTTCACGCACCTCCCATTCCTTCACCTATATCGCCCTGTTTTCGCGCACCTCCCATTCCTTCACCTATATCGCTGTTTTCGTGCATCTCTCATACCTTTCCCTCTCTTGCTGTGTTTTCACACACCTCTCATAACTTCTCCTATATCGCTGTGTTTTTGTGCACCTCTCATACCCTCCCTAATATCGCTGCGTTTTCATGCACATCTCATCACGTCCCCTATATCGCTGTATATTCATGCACCTCCCATAGCATCCCCTAAATCGCTGTGCCTTCGTGCACCTCTCATACCTTCCCCTATATCACCCTGTTTTCGCGCTCCTCCTATTCCTTCCCTTATATCGCTGCGTGTTCATGCACCTCTCATACCTTACCCTATATTGCCTTGTTTTCGCGCACCTCCTATACCTTCCCTTATATCGCTGCGTTTTCGTGTACCTCTCATATCTCCCCCTATATCGTTGTGTTTTCACGCACCTCTCATAACTTCTCCTATATTTCTGTATTTTTGCTCACCTCTCATAACTTCCCCTATATCGCTGTGTTTTCGCGCACCTCTCATGTCTTCACCAAGATCGCTATGTTTTCGCCCCTCTCAATACTTCCCCTATAGCGCTGTTTTCTCGCACATCTGATACATTCTCCCGTATCGACGTGTTTTCGCACACCTCTCATAATTTAACCTATATCGCCGAATTCTCGCACACCTCTCATACCTTCCCCTATATCTTTGTGTTTTTGCACACGTCCCATTGCGTCCCCTATATCGCTGTGTTTTTTGTGCACCTCTTATACCTTCCCCTATATCGTCCTGTTTTCATGCACATCCCATATCTTCCACTATATTGCCCTGTTTTCGTGCACCTTTCATGTATTCCACTACATCGCTGTGTTTTCTGGCACCTCTGATGCATTCCCCTGTAACGCCAAGTTTTCGCGCACCTCTCATACTTTCCCCTATATCGCCGTGTTTATGCGAACCTCTCATACCTCCCCCTATATCGCCATGCTTTTATGCACATCTCATACCGTCCCCTATATTACTGTGTTTTCGCGCACCTCCCATAGCATCCCCTATATCGCTGTGCCTTCGTGCACCTCTGATACCTTCCCCTATATCGCCCTGTTTTCGTGCACCTCTCATACCTTCCCCTATTTCGCTGTGTTTTCATGCACATCTCATCACGTCCCCTACATCGCTGTGCATTCGCGCACCTCCCATAGCATCCCCTATATCGCTGTGACTTTGCGCACCTCTCATACCTTCCCCTATGTCGCCCTGTCTTCGCACACTCCCATAGCGTCGCCTATATCGCTGTATTTTCGCACACCTCTCATGGCATCCCCAATATCGCCGTGTTTTCATGCACATCTCATAATGTCCCCTATATCTCTGTGTACTCATGCAACTCCCATAGCATCCCCTATATCGCTGTGCCTTCGTGCACCTCTCATACCTTCTCCTATATCGCTGTGTTTTCATGCTCGTCTCATAACGTCCCCTATATCGCTGGGTTTTCACGCACCTCTCATAAATTCCACTATATCGCCCTGATTTCGAGCACCTCCCATACCTTCCCCTATATCGCTGTGTTTTCGTGTACCTCTCATACCTCCCCCTATATCGCTGTGTATTCACACACCTCTCATAACTTCCCCTATATCGCCCTGCTTTCGAGCACCTCCCATGCCTTCCCCTATATCGCTGTGTTTTCGTGTACCTCGCATACCTCCCCCTATATCGCTGTGTTTTCACACACCTCTCATAACTACTCCTATATTGCTGTATTTTTGCGCACCTCTCATAACTTCCCCTATATCGCCGTGTTTTTATGCACATCTCATAGCGTCCCCTATATCGCTGTGTATTCGAGCACCTCCCATTCCTTCCCGTGTATATCTCTGTGTTTTCGTGCACCTTTCATACCTTCCCCTATATCGCTGTGTTTTCACACACCTCTCATATCTTCTCCTATATCACTGTGTTTTTGTACACCTCTCATACCTTCCCTAATATCGCTGCGTTTTCATGCACATCTCATCACGTTCCCTATATCATTGTGTTTTCAATCACCTCTCATAGCTTCCCCTATATCGCTGTCTTTTCACGCACATCCCATAGATTCAGCTTTATCGCCGTGTTTTTGCTCACCTCTCATAGCTTCTCCTATATCGCTGTGTTTTCGCGCACCTCTCATGTCATCACCTAGATCGCTATGTTTTCGCTCCTCCTAATACTTCCCCTATATCGCTGTGTTTTCTAGCACATCTCATACATTCTCCCGTATCGCCGTGTTTTCGCACACCTCTCATAATTTCCCCTATATCGCCGTGTTGTCACACACCTCCCATACCTTCCCCTATATCGCTGTGTTTTTGTGCACCTCTCATACCTTCCCCAATATCGCCCTGTTTTCGTGCATCTCCAATACCTTCCCTTATATTGTTACGTTTTCGTGCACCTCTCATACCGTCCCGTATATTGCCCTGTTTTCGCGCACCTCCTATACCTTCCCTTGTATCGCTGCATTTTCGTGCACCTCTCATACCTTCCCCTATATCGCTGTGTTTTCATGCACATCTCATAACGTCCCCTATTTCACTGTGTATTCGTGCACCTCCCATAACATTCTCTATATCGCTCTGCCTTCACACACCTCTCATACCTTCACCTATATCACTGTGTTTTCACGCACCTCTCATAACTTCCCCTATATCGCTGTGTTTTTGCACACCTCTCATGGATTCCCGTCTATCGCCGTGTATTCATGCACATCTCATACCGTCCCGTATATCGCTGTGCTTTCGCGCACCTCTCATACCTTCCCCTATATCGCTGCGTTTTTGTGCACCTCTCATACCTTCACTAATATCGTTGCATTTTCATGCACATCTCATCACATTCCCCATATCGCTGTGCATTCACGCACCTCCAATAGTATCCCGTATATCGCTGTGCATTCACGCACCTGCCATAGTATCTCCTATATCGCTGTGCCTTCGCGCACCTCTCATACCTTCCCCTATATCGCCCTGTTTTCGTGCATCTCCCATTCCTTCCCCTATATCGCTGTGTTTTCGTGCACCTTTCATACCTTCCCCTATATCACTGTGTTTTCACACACCTCTCATAACTTCTCCTATATCGCTGTGTGTTTGTGCACCTCTCATACCTTCCCTAATATCGATGTGTTTTCATGCACATCTCATAACGTCCTCTATATTGCTGGGTTTTCACGCACCTCTCATAACTTCCCCTATATCACTGTGTTTTTGCGCACCTCCCATAGCATCCCCTATATCGCCGTGCCTTCGTGCACTTCTCATACCTTCCCCTATATCGCCGTGTTTTCATGCACATCTCATAACGTCCTCTATATTGCTGGGTTTTCACGCACCTCTCATAACTTCCCCTATATCACTGTGTTTTCGCACACCTCTCATGGATTCTCGACTATCGCCGTGTATTCATGCACATCTCATACCGTCCCCTATATCGCTGTGTTTTCGCATACCTCTCATACCCTCCCCTATATCGATGTCTTTTCGCACACATCCCATAGATTTACCTTTATCGCTGTGTTATTGCTCACCTCTCATAGCTTCCCCTGTATCGCTGGGTTTTAGCTCACCTCTCATAGCTTCCACTATATTGCCTTGTTTTCGCGCACCTCTCATGTCTTCCCCTATATCACTGTGTTTTTGCGCACCTTCCATAGCATCCCCTATATTGCTGTGTTTTTGTGCACCTCTCATACCTTCACTAATATCGTTGCATTTTCATGCACATCTCATCACGTCCCCTATATCGCTGTGCATTCACGCACCTCCCATAGTATCCCCTATATCGCTGTGCCTTCGCGCACCTCTCAAACCTTCCCCTATATCGCCCTGTTTTCGTGCATCTCCCATTCCTTCCCCTATATCGCTGTGTTTTCGTGCACCTTTCATACCTTCACCTATATCACTGTGTTTTCACACACCTCTCATAACTTCTACTATATCGCTGTGTTTTTGTGCACCTCTCATACCTTCCCTAATATCGCTGCATTTTCATGCACATCTCATCATGTGCCCTATATCGCTGCGTATTCATGCACCTCCTATAGCATCCCCTATATCGCTGTCTTTTTGCGCACATCCCATAGATTCACCTTTATCGCTGTGTTATTGCTCAGCTCTCATAGCTTCCCCTGTATCACCATGTTTTTGCTCACCTCTCATAGATTCCCCTATATCGCCCTGTTTTCATGCACCTCCCATACCTTCCCCGATATCGCTGTGTTTTCGTGCTCTTCTCATACCTTCCCCTATATCGCTGTGTTTTCACGCACCTCTCTTAACTTCCCCTGTATTGCTGTGTCTTTGTGCACCTCTCATACCTTCCCCTATATCACTGTGTTTTCGCGCACCACTCATACCTTCCCCTATATCGCTGTGTTTTTGTGCACCTCTCATACCTTCACAAATATAGTTGCATTTTCATGCACATCTCATCACGTCCCCTATATCGCTGTGCATTCACGCACCTCCCATAGTATCCCCTATATCGCTGTGCCTTCGCGCACCTCTCAAACCTTCCCCTATATCGCCCTGTTTTCGTGCATCTCCCATTCCTTCCCCTATATCGCTGTGTTTTCGTGCACCTTTCATACCTTCACCTATATCACTGTGTTTTCACACACCTCTCATAACTTCTACTATATCGCTGTGTTTTTGTGCACCTCTCATACCTTCCCTAATATCGCTGCATTTTCATGCACTTCTCACCACGTGCCCTATATCGCTGCGTATTCATGCACCTCCTATAGCATCCCCTATATCGCTGTGCCTTGCGCACCTCTCATACCTTCCCCTATATCGCTGTCTTTTTGCGCACATCCCATAGATTCACCTTTATCGCTGTGTTATTGCTCACCTCTCATAGCTTCCCCTATATCACCATGTTTTTGCTCACCTCTCATAGATTCCCCTATATCGCCCTGTTTTCATGCACCTCCCATACCTTCCCCGATATCGCTGTGTTTTCGTGCTCTTCTCATACCTCCCCCTATATCGCTGTGTTTTCACGCACCTCTCTTAACTTCTCCTATATTGCTGTGTTTTTTTACACCTCTCATACCTTCCCTTATATCGCTGTGTTTTCAGGCACCTCTCATGGCTCCCCCAATATCGCCGTGTATTCATGCACATCTCATACCGTCCCCTATATCGCTGTGTTTTCGCGCACCTCCCATAGCTTCGCCTATATTGCTGTTTTCGCGCACATCCAATAGCTTCACCTTGATCGCTGTGTTATTGCTCACCTCTCATAGCTTACCCTATATCGTCGTGTTTTCACGCACCTCGCATGTCTTCACCTATATCGCTATGTTTTCGCTCCTATCATTACTTCCCCTATATCGCTGTCTTTTCTCGCACCTCTGATACATTCTCCTGTATTGCCATGTTTTCGCGCACCTCTTACAATTTCCCCTATATTGCCATTTTCGCGCACCTCTCATACCTTCCCCTATATCACTGTGTTTTCGCACACCTCCCATAGCAAACCCTATATTGCTGTGCCTTCGCACACCTCTCATACCTCCCTCTATATCGCCTTGTTTTCGAGCACCTCCCATACCTTCCCCTTATCGCTGTGTTTTCGTGTACCTCTCATACCTCCCCCTATATCGCTGTGTTTTCACGCACCTCCCATAGCATCCCCTATATTGCTGTGCCTTGCGCACTTCTCATACCTTCCCCTATATCGCTGTCTTTTCGCGCACATCCCATAGATTCAGCTTTATTGCTGTGTTATTGCTCTCCTCTCATAGCTTCCCCTGTATTGCCGTGTTTTTGCTCACCTCTCATGTCTTCACCTAGATCGCTATTTTTTCGCTCCTCTCAATACTTCCCCTATATCGCTGTGTTTTCTCGCACATTCTCATACATTCTCATACATTCCCCTATATCGCCCTGTTTTCGTGCATCTCCCATTCCTTCCCCTATATCGCTGTGTTTTCGTGCACCTTTCATACTTTCCCCTACATCACTGTGTTTTCACACACCTCACATAACTTCTACTATATCGCTGTGTTTTTGTGCACCTCTCATACCTTCCCTAATATCGCTGCATTTTCATGCACATCCAATCACGTCCCCTATATCACTGTGTATTCACGCAGCTCCCATAGCATCCCCTATATCGCTGTGCCTTGCGCACCTCTCATACCTTCCCCTATATCGCTGTCTTTTTGCGTACATCCCATAGATTCACCTTTATCGCTGTGTTATTGCTCACCTCTCATAGCTTCCCGTATCACCATGTTTTTGCTCACCTCTCATAGATTCCCCTATATCGCCCTGTTTTCGTGCACTTCCCATACCTTCCCCGATATCGCTGTGTTTTTGTACATCTCTCATACCTTCCCCTATATCGCTGTGATTTCAGGCACCTCTCATGGCTTCCCCAATATCGCAGTGTATTCATGCACATCTCATACCATCCCCTATATCGCTGTGTTTTCGCGCACCTCCCATTGCTTCGCGTACATTTCTGTTTTCGCGCACATCCCATAGCTTCACCTTGATCGCTGTGTTATTGCTCACCTCTCATAGCTTACCCTATATCGTCATGTTTTCACGCACCTCGCATGTCTTCACCTATATCGCTATGTTTTCGCTACTATCATTACTTCCCCTATATCGCTGTGTTTCTCGCACCTCTGATACGTTCTCCTGTATTGCCATGTTTTCGCGCACCTCTTACAATTTCCCCTATATCGCCATGTTCACGCACACCTCCCATACCTTCCCCTTATCGCTGTGTTTTCGTGTACCTCTCATACCTCCCCCGATATCGTTGTGTTTGCACGCACCTCTCATATATTCTCCTATACTGCTGTGTTTTTGTTCACCTCTCATAACTTCCCTCATATAGCTGAGTTTTCATGCACATCTCATCACGTCCACTATATCGCTGTGTATTCACGCACCTCCCATAGCATCCCCTATATCGCTGTGTTTTCGCGCACCTCTCATACCTTCCCCTATATTGCCGTTTTCACGCACCTCCCATTTCTTCCCCTATATCGCTGTGCTTTCACACACCTCTCATAATTTCTCCTACATTGCTGTATTTTTGTGCACCTCTCATAACTTCCCCTATATCGCTGTGTTTTTGTGCACCTCTCATACCTTCCCCTATATCACTGTGTTTTCGCGCACGTCCCATAGCGTCCCCTATATCGCTGTGTTTTCGCGCACCTCTCATTCCTTCCCCTATATCGCCCTGTTTTCGAGCACATCCCATAGCTTCCACTATATTGCCCTGTTTTCGCGGAACTCTCATGTCTTCCCCTACATCACTGTGTTTTCTCGCACTTCTGATGCATTCTCATGTAACGCCAAGTTTTCACGCACCTCTCATAATTTCTCCTATATTGCCGTGTTTTCGCGTACCTCTCATAGCTTCACCTATATCACCATGTTTTCATACACATCTCATACCGTCCCCTATATCACTGTGTTTTCGCGCACCTCCTATAGCAGCCCCTACATCGCTGTGCCTTCGTGCACCTCTCACACCTTCCCCTATATCGCCCTGTTTTCGCGCACCTCCTATACTTTCCCCTATGTCGCTGTGTTTTCACGCATCTCTCATGGCTTCCTCAATGTCGCCGTGTATTCATGCATGTCTCATACCGTCCCCTATATCACTGTATTTTCGCGCACCTCCCATAGATTCGCCTACATCGCTGTTTTCGCACACCTCTCATATCTTCCCCTATATCGCTGTCTTTTCGCGCACATCCCATAGCTTCACCTTTATCGCTGTGTTAATGCTCAACTCTCATAGCTTCCCCTATATCGCCGTTTTTTCGCACACCTCGCATGTCTTCACCTATATCGCTATGTTTTCGCTCCAATCATTACTTCCCCTATATCGCTGTGTTTTCTCGCACCTCTGAAACATTCCCCTGTATCACAATGTTTTCGCACACCTCTTATAATTTCCCTAATATCGCCGTGTTCTCGCAGACTTCTCATGCCTTCCCCTATATCACTGTGTTTTTGCGCACGTCCCATAGCGTCCCCTATATCGCTGTGTTTTCTCGCACCTCTGATGCATTTCCCTGTATCGCCGTGTTTTCGGGCACATCCCATAGCTTCCACTATATTGCCCTGTTTTTGTGCACCTCTCATGTCTTCTCCAATATCACTGTGTTTTCGCGCACCTCCCATAGCATCGCCTGTATAGCAGTGCCTTCGCGCACCTCTCTTGCCTTCCCCTATATCGCCCTGTTTTCGCGCACTTCCCACACATTCCCCTATATCGCTGTGTTTTCATGCACCTCCCATAGCATCCCCTATATTGCTGTGCCTTCGCGCACCTATCTTACCTTCCCCTATATAGCCCTGTTTTCGCGCACCTCCCATACATTCCCCTATATCGCTGTGTTTTCGTGCACCTCTCATACCTCTCCCTATATCGCTGTGTTTTCACGCACCTCTCATAACTTCTCCTATATCGCTGTATTTTTGTGCACTTCTCATAGCTTCCCCAATATAGCCGTGTTTCCATGCACATCTCTTAAAGTCCCCTATATCGCTGTGTATTCGCGCACCTCCCATAGAGTCCCCTATATCGCTGTGTTTTCGCACACCTCTCATACCTTCCCCATATCGCCCTGTTTTCGCGCACATTCCATAGCTTCCACTATATTGCCCTGTTTTCGTTCGCGCACCTCTCATGTCTTCCCCTACATAGCTGTATTTTCTCGCACTTCTGATGCATTCCCACGTAACGCCAAGTTTTCACGCACCTCTCATACTTTCCCCTATATCACTGTGTTTTCGCGTACCTCTCATAGCTTCCCATATATCACCGTGTTTTCATAGACATCTCATACCGTCACCTATATCACTGTGTTTTCGCGCACCTCCCATAGCATCCCTTATATCGCTGTGTCTTCGTGCACCTCTCATACCTTCCGCTATATCGCCCTGTTTTCGCGCTCCTCCTATAATTTCCCCTATATCGCTGTGTTTTCACGCACCTCTTATGGCTTCCCCAATATCGCCGTGTATTCGTGCTCGTCTCATACCGTCCCCTATATCGCTGTGTTTTCGTGCACCTCTTATAATTTCCCCATATCGCCGTGTTCTCGCAGACCTCTCATACCTTCCCCTATATCACTGTGTTTTCGTGCAAGTCCCATAGTGTCCCCTATATCGCTGTGTTATCTCGCACCTCTGATGCATTCCCCTGTATCTCCGTGTTGTCACCCACATCCATAGCTTCCACTATATTGCCCTGTTTTTGCGCACCTCTCATGTCTTCCCCTATTTCACTGTGTTTTCGCACACCTCCCATAGCATCTCCTATATTGCTGTGCCTTCGCGCACCTCTCATACCTTCCCATATATGGGCCCTGTTTTCGCGCACCTCCATACAATCCCCCATATCGCTGTGTTTTCGTGCACCTCTCATACCTCCCCCTATATCGCTGTGTTTTCACGCACCTCTCGCAACTTCTCCTATATCGCTGTATTTTTGTGCACCTCTCATGGCTTCCCCAATATCGTCGTGTTTTCGTGCACATCTCTTAACGTCCCCTATATCGCTGGGTTTTCACGCACCTCTCATAACTTTGCCTATATCGCCCTGTGTTCGCACTCCTCTCATACATTCCCCTGTATCACTGTCTTTTCGCGCACATCCCATAGCTTCACCTTTATCGCTGTGTTATTGCTCACCTCTCATAGATTCCCCTATATCGCCGTGTTTTTGCTCACCTCTCATAGCTTCCCCTATATCGCCGTGTTTTCGCGCAGCTCTCATTTCTTCACCTAGATCGCTATGTTTTCGCTCTTCTCATTAATTCCCTATATCGCTGTGTTTTCTCGCACATCTGATATATTCTCCTGTATCGCCGTGTTCTCGCGCACCTCTCATAATTTCGCCTATATCGCCGTGTTCTCGCACACCTCTCATACCATCCCCTATGTCACTCTGTTTTCGCGCACGTCCCATAGCTTCCACTACACTTGCCCTGTTTTCGCGCACCTCTCATGTCTTCCCCTACATCGCTGTGTTTTTCTCACACCTCTGATGCATTCCCCTATAACGCCAAGTTTTCGCGCACCTCTCCTACTTTCCCCTGTATCGCCGTGTTCTCGCGCAGCTCGCATACCTTCCCCTATATCACTGTGTTTTCACGCACGTCCCATGGAGTCCCCTATATTGCTGTGTTTTCGCGTAGCTCTCATTTCTTCCCCGATATCTCCGTGTTTTCATGCACATCTCATACCATCCCCTATATCACTGTGCCTTCGCGCACCTCTCATACCTTCCCCTATATCGCTGTGTTTTCGTGCACCTCTTCATACCTTCACAACCTTCCCCTCTATCGCTGTGTTTTCACTCACCTCTCATAACTTCTCATATATCGCCATGTTTTTGCGGACCTCTCATAATTTCCCCTGTATAGCCATGTTCTTGCACACCTCTCATACCTTCCACGATATCACTGTGTTTTTCGCGCACGTCCCATAGCATCCCCTGTATCGCTGTGTTTCGGACACCTCTCATACCTTTCCCTGTATTGCCATGTTTTCACGCATATCCCATAGCTTCCACTATATAGCCCTGTTTTTCGAGCACCTCTCATGTCTTCCCCTATATCACTGTGTTTCGGCGCACCTCCCATACCTTCCTCCTATCGCTGTGTTTTTGTGCACCTCTCATACCTTCCCCTATATCGCTGTGTTTTCACGCACCTCTCATAACTTCTCCTATATCGCTGTATTTTTGCGCACCTCTCATACTTTCCCCTATATCGCCGTGTTTTCAATCACATCTCATAACGTCCCCCATTATTGCTGTGCATTCGCGCACCTCCCATAGAATCCGCCTATATTGCTGTGCCTTCGCGCACATCTCATACCTTCCCCTATATCGTCCTGTTTTCGCGCACCTCCCATACCTTCCCTTTAAACGTTGTTTTTCGTGCACCTCTCAAACCTTCCCCTATATTTGCTGTGTTTTCGCGCATCTCTCATGGCTTCCCCAATATTGCCGTGTATTCATGCACATCTCATACGTCACTTATATCACTGTGCCTTCGCGCACTTCCCATAGCTACGCCCACGTCGCTGTGTTTTCGAGTGCACCTCTCATACCTTCCCCTATATCGCTGTCTTTTTGCACACATCCCATAACTTCATCTTTATCGCTGTGTTATTGCTCACTTCTCATAGCTTCCCCTATATCGCCGTGTTTTCGCGCACCTCTCATGGAATCCCCAATATCGCCATGTGTTCATGCACATCTCATACCGTCCCCTATATCACTGTGTTTTCTCGCACCTCTGATGGCTTCCCCGATATCGCCGTGCATTCATGCACATCTCATACCGTTCCCCATATCGCTGTGTTTTCGCGCACCTCTCATACCTTCCCCTATATCGCCGTGTTTTTGTGCACCTCTCATAACTTACCCTATATCGCCGTGTAATTATGCACATCTCATAATGTCCTCTATATCGCTGCATATTTGCGCACCTCCCATAGCATCCCTTATATCGCTGCGCCTTCGCGCACCTCTCATACCTTCCCAAATATCGCCCTGTTTTCGCGCACCTCCCATTCCTTCACCTATATCGCTGTTTTCGTGCACCTCTCATACCTTCTCCTATATCGCTGTGCCTTCGCGCACCTCTCATACCTTCCCCTATATCGCCCTGTTTTCACACTCCTCTCATACCTTCCCCTATATCAATGTGTTTTCACGCACCTCTCATACCTTCCCCTATATCGCTGTGTTTTCGCACACCGCTCATGGCTTCCCGACTATCGCCGTGTATTCATGCACATCTCATAGCTTTCCTTATATCGCTGTGTTTTCGCGCACCTCTCATACCTTCCCCTATATCGATGTATTTTTGCGCACCTCTCATACCTTCCCCAATATCACCGTGGTTTCATGCACATCTCATAACGTCCCCAATGTCGCTGGGTTTTCACGCACCTCTCATAACCTCTCCTATATCGCCCTGTTTTCGAGCTCCTCTCATACCTTCCCCTATATCGCTGTGTTTTCGCACACCTCTCATGGCTTCCCGACTATCGCCGTGTATTGATGCACATCTCATAGATTCCCCTATATCGCTGTGCTTTCGCGCACCTCCCATAGCTTCGCCTACATCGCTGTTTTCGCGCACCTCTCATACCTTCCCCTATATCGATGTATTTTTGCGCATATCTCATATCTTCCCCATATTGATGTGTTTTCATGCACATCTCATAACGTCCCCTATATCGCTGTGTATTTGCGCACCGCCCATAGAATACCCTATATCACTGTGCATTCGCGCACCTCTCATTTATTCCCGTATACCGCTGTGTTTTTGCACACCTCTCATACCTTCCCCAATATCACCGTGGTTTCATGCACATCTCATAACGTCCCCAATGTCGCTGGGTTTTCACGCACCTCTCATAACCTCCCCTATATCGCCCTGTTTTCGCGCTCCTCTCATACCTTCCCCTATATCGCTGTGTTTTCGTGCTCCTCTCCTACCCTCCCCTATATTACTGTGTTTTCACATACCTCTCTTAAATTCTCCTATATCGCTGTGTTCTTGCACAACTCTCATACCTTCCCCTATATCGCTGTGTTTTCAGGCACCTCTCATGGCTTCCCCAATATCGCCGTGTATTCATGCACATCTCATACCGTCCCCTATATCGCTGTGTTTTGGCGCACCTCCCATAGCTTCGCCTACATCGCTGTGTTCGCGCACATCCCATAGCTTCACCTTGATCGCTGTGTTATTGCTCAGCTCTCATAGCTTACCCTATATTGCCGTGTTTTCGCGCACCTCGCATGTCTTCACCTATATCGCTATGTTTTCGCTCCTATCATTACTTCCCCTATATTGCTGTGTTTTCTCGCACCTCTGATACATTCTCCTGTATTGCCATGCCTTTGCGCACCTCTTACAATTTCCACTATATCGCCGCGTTCTCGCACACCTCTCATACCTTCCCCTATATCACTGTTTTTTTGTGCATGTCCCATAGCGTCCCCTATATCGCTGTGTTTTCTCGCGCCTCTGATACATTCCCCTGTATCGCCGTGGTTTCGCGCACATCCCTTAGGTTCCACTATATTGCCCTGTTTTTGTGCACCTCTCATGTCTTCCCCTATATCACGGTGTTTTCGCGCACCTCTCATACCATCCCCTATATCGCTGTACCTTCGCGCACCTCTCATACCTTCCCCTATATCGCTGTACCTTCGCGCACCTTCCATACCTTCCCCTATATCGCTGTGTTTTCACGCACATCTCATAACTTCTCCTAATTCGCTGTATTTTTGCGCAGTTCTTATACTTTCCCCAATATCGCCGTGTTTTCATGCACATCTCTTAACGTCCCATATATCGCTGTGTATTCGCGCACCTGCCATAGCATCCTCTACATCGCTGTGCCTTCGCGCACCTCTCATACCTTCCCCTATGTCGCCCTGTTTTCGCACACTTCTCATACCGTCCCCTATATCGCCGTATTTTTGCGCACCTCTCATGGCTTCCACAATATTGCCGTGTTTTCACGCACATCTCATAAAGTCCCCTATATCGCTGTGTATTCGCGCACCTCCCATAGCATCCCTTGTATTGCGGTGCCTTCGCGCACCTCTCATACCTTCCCCTATATCGCCCTGTTTTCGCGCACCTTCCATACCTTCCCCTATATCGCTGTTTTTTCATGCACCTCTCATACCTCCCCCTATATCGCTGAGTTTTCACGCTCCTCTCATAATTTCTCCTATATCGCCGTATTTTTGCGCACCTCTCATGGCTTCCTCAATATCGCCGTGTTTTCATGCACATCTCTTAACGTCCCATATATCGCTGTGTATTCGCGCACCTGCCATAGCATCCTCTACATCGCTGTGCCTTCGCGCACCTCTCATACCTTCCCCTATGTCGCCCTGTTTTCGCACACTTCTCATACCGTTCCCTATATCGCCGTATTTTTGCGCACCTCTCATGGCTTCCACAATATCGCCGTGTTTTCACGCACATCTCATAACATCTCCTATATCTCTGTGTATTGACGCACCTCTCATAGCTTCCCCTATATCGCTGTGCCTTGTGCACCTCTCATAGCTTCCCCTGCATCGCCGTGTTTTTTCTCACTTCTCATGTCTTCCCCTATATCGCTGTGTTTTCTCGCACCTCTGATACATTCTCCCATATCGCCGTGTTTTCATGCATATCTCATACCGTCTCCTATATCACTGTGTTTTCACGCACATCCCATACCATCCGTTATATCGCTGTGCCTTCCTGTACCTCTCATACCTTCCCCTATATCGCTGACTTTTTCCGCACATCCCATAGATTCAGCTTTATCGCTGTGTTATTCCTCACCTCTCACAGCTTCCCCTGTATCTCCGTGTTTTTGCTCACCTCTCATTTCTTCACCTAGATCGCTATTTTTTCGCTCTTCTCAATACTTCCCCTCTATGGCTGTGTTTTCATGCACATCTCATAACGTCCCCTATATCGCTGTCTATTCGTGCACCTCCCATTCCTTACCGAATATATCTCTGTGTTTTTGTGCACCTTCCATACCTCCCCCTATATCGCTGTGTTTTCGCAGACCTCTCATAACTTCTCCTATATCGCAGTGTTTTCGTGCACCTCTCATACCTTCCCCTACATCGATGTATTTTTGCGCACCTCTCATAACTTCTCCTATATCACTGTATTATTGTGCAGCTCTTATACCTTCCCCTATACTGCCGTGTTTTCATGCACATCTCATAGCGTCCCCTATATCGCTGTGTATTCACGCACCTCCCATAGCATCCCTTATATTGCTTGCCTTCGTGCACCTCTCATACCTTCCCCTATATCGCCCTGTTTTCACGAACCTTCCATACCTCCCCCTATATCGCTGTGTTTTCACGCACCTCTCATAATTTCACCAATATCGCCGTATTTTTGCGCACCTCTCATGGCTTCCCCAATATCACCGTGTTTTCATGCACATCTCATAACGTCTCCTATATCTCTGTGTATTCACGCACCTCCCATAGCATCCCCTATATCGCTGTGCCTTCGCGCATCGCTCATACCTTCCCCTAAATCGCCCTGTTTCCCGTGCACCTCCCATGGCTTCGCCTACATCGCTGTGTTTTTGCGCACATCTCATAACTTCCCCTATATCGCCGTTTTCGCGCACCTCTCATTTCTTCACCTATATCGCTGTGTTTCCGCTCCTCTCATTACTTCCCCTATATCTCTCTGTGTTCTCGCACTTCTGATACAGTTCCCTGTATCAACGTGTTTTCGCGCACCTCTCATAATTTCACCTATGTCGCCGTGTTCTCGCACACCTCTCATATCTTCCCCTATATCACTGTGTTTTCGCGCACGTCCAATAGCGTCCCCTATATCGTTCTGTTTTCACGCACCTATCATGTCTTCCCCTATATCACTGTGTTTCTGTGCACCTCCCACACCATGCCCTATATTGCTGTGTTTCGAGCACCTCCCATAACTTCCCCTATATCGCTGTGTTTTCGTTACCTCTCATACCTCCCCTTATTTCGCTGTGTTTTCACGCACCTCTCATAACTTCCCCTGTATTGCTGTATTTCTGCGCACCTCTCATAACTTCCCCTATAATGCCGTGTTTTTATGCACATCTCATAACGTCCCCTATATCACTGTGTATTCGTGCACCTCCCATAGCGTCCCCTATATCGCTGTGCCTTTGCGCACCTCTCATACCTTCCACTATATTGCCCTGTTTCCGCGCAACTCACATGTCTTCCACTACATCGCTGTGTTTTCTGGCACCTCTGATGCATTCTCCTGTAACATCATGTTTCGCGCAGCTCTGAAACTTTCCCCTAAATCGCCGTGTTTATGCGCACCTCTCATACGGCCCCCTATATCGCCATGTTTTTATGCACATCTCAATACCGTCTCCTATATAGCTGTGTTTTTGAGCACCTCCCATAGCATCCCCTATATCGCTGTGCCTTCGTGCACCTCTCATACCTTTCCCTATATCGCCCTGTTTTCGCGCACCTCCTATACCTTCCCTTATGACACTGCGTTTTCGTGCACCTTTCATACATTCCCCTCTATCGCTGTGTTTTCGCACACCTCTCATAACTTCTCCAATATCGCTGTGTTTTTGTGCACCTCTCATACATTCCCTAATATCACTGCGTTTTCATGCACCTCATCACGTCCCCTATATCGCTGTGTATTCACGCACCTCCCATAGCATCCACTATATCGCTGTGCCTTGTGCACCTCTCATAACTTCCCCTATATCGCTGTCTTTTCGCGCACATCCCATAGATTCACCTTTATCGCTGTGTAATTGCTCACCTCTCATATATTCCCCTATATCGCTGTGTTTTTGCTCACTTCTCATAGCTTCCACTACATCGACATGTTTTCGCGTACCTCTCATGTCTTCACCTAGATCGCTATGTTTTCGATCCTCTCAATACTTCTCTTATATCGCTGTGTTTTCTCGCACATCTGATACATTCTCCCGTATCGCCGTGTTTTCGCACACCTCTCATAATGTCCCTTATATCGCCGTGTTCTCGCACACCTCTCATAACTTCCCCTATATCACTGTGTTTTCGCGCACGTCCCATTGTGTCCCCTATGTCGCTGTGTTTTCACGCACCTCTCATAGCTTCCCCTATATCGCCCTGTTTTCGTGCACATCCCATAGCTTCCACTATATTGCCCTGCTTTCGCGCACCTCTCATGTATTCCACGACATAGCTGTGGTTTCTGGCACCTCTTATGCATTCCCCTGTAACGCCAAATTTTCGCGCACGTCTCATACTTTCCCCTATATCGCTGTGTTTACGCGCACCTCTCATACCTCCCCCTATATCGCCATGTTTTTATGCAGAACTCATACCGTCTCCTATATCGCTGTGTTTTCACGCACCTCCCATAGCATCCCCTATATCGCTGTGCCTTCGTGCACCTCTCATACCTTCCCCTATATCGCTGTGTTTTCACGCACCTCTCTTAACTTCTCCTATATCGCTGTGTTTTTGCACACCTCTCATACCTTCCCCTATATCGCCGTGTTTTCAGGCACCTCTCATGGCTTCCCCAATATCGCCGTGTATTCATGCAGATCTCATACCGTCCCCTATATCGCTGTGTTTTGGCGCACCTCCCGTAGCTTCATCTACATCGCTGTTTTCGCGCACATCCCATAGCTTCACCTTGATCGCTGTGTTATTGCTCACCTCTCATAGCTTACCCTATATCGCCGTTTTTTCGCGCACCTCGCATGTCTTCACCTATATCGCTATGTTTTTGCTCCTATCATTAATTCCCCTATATCGCTGTGTTTTCTCGCACCTCTGATACATTCTCCTGTATTGCCATGTTTTCGCGCACCTCTTACAATTTCCCCTATATCGCCGTGTTCTCGAACACCTCTCATACCTTCCCCTATATCACTGTTTTTTTGCGCATGTCCCATAGCGTCCCCTATATCGCTGTGTTTTCTCGCACCTCTGATACATTCCCCTGTATCGCCATGGTTTCGCGCACATCCCATAGGTTCCACTATATTGCCCTGTTTTTGCGCACCTCTCATGTCTTCCCCTATATCACGGTGTTTTCGTGCACCTCTCATAGCATCCCCTATATCGCTGTGCCTTCGCGCACTTCTCATAACTTCCCCTATATCGCCCTATTTTCGTGCACCTCCCATACCTTCCCCAATATCGCTGTTTTTTCATGCACCTCTCATAGCCACCCTTATATCGCTGTGTTTTCACGCACTTCTCATAACTTCTCCTAATTCGCTGCATTTTTGCGCAGTTCTTATACCTTCCCTTATATTGTCGTGTGTTCATGCACATCTCATAACGTCCCCTATATCGCTGTGTATTCGCGCACCTCCCATAGCATCCCTTGTATTCCTGTGCCTTCGCGCACCTCTCATACCTGCCCCTATATCGCCGTGTTTTCAGGCACCTCTCATGGCTTCCCCAATATCGCCGTGTATTCATGCACATCTCATTCCGTCCCGTATATCGCTGTGTTTTGGCGCACCTCCCGGAGCTTCATCTACATCGCTGTTTTCGCGCACATCCCATAGCTTCACCTTGATCGCTGTGTTATTGCTCACCTCTCATAGCTTACCCTATATCGCCGTTTTTTCGCGCACCTCGCATGTCTTCACCTATATTGCTATGTTTTTGCTCCTATCATTAATTCCCCTATATCGCTGTCTTTTCTCGCACCTCTGATACATTCTCCTGTATTGCCATGTTTTCGCGCACCTCTTACAATTTCCCCTATATCGCCGAGTTCTCGCACACCTCTCATACCTTCCCCTATATCACTGTTTTTTTGCGCATGTCCCATAGCGTTCCCTATATCGCTGTGTTTTCTCGCACCTCTGATACATTCCCCTGTATCGCCGTGGTTTCGCGCACATCCCATATGTTCCACTATATTGCCCTGTTTTTGCGCACCTCTCATGTCTTCCCCTATATCACTGTGTTTTCGTGCACCTTTCATAGCATCCCCTATATCGCTGTGCCTTCGCGCATATCTCATAACTTCCCCTATATCGCCCTGTTTTCGCGCACCTTCCATACCTTCCCCTATATCGCCTCGTTTTCATGCACCCCTCATACCTCCCTCTATATCGCTGAGTTTTCACGCTCCTCTCATAATTTCTCCTATATCGCCGTCTTTTTGCGCACCTCTAATGGCTTCCACAATATCGTCGTGTTTTCATGTACATCTGTTAACGTCCCATATATTGCTGTGTATTTGCGCACCTGCCATAGCATCCTCTACATTGCTGTGCCTTCGCGCACCTCTCATACCTTCCCCTATGTCGCCCTGTTTTCGCACACTTCTCATACCGTCCCCTATATCGCCGTATTTTTGCGCACCTCTCATGGCTTCCACAATATCGCCGTGTTTTCACGCACATCTCATAACGTCTCCTATATCTCTGTGTATTCACGCACCTCACATAGCATCCCCTATATCGCTGTGCCTTTGCTCATCACTCATACCTGCCCCTATATTGCCCTGTTTCCCGCGCACCTCCCATGGCTTCGCCTACATCGCTGTGTTTTTGCGCACCTCTCATACCTTCTCCTATATAGCCCTGTTTTCGCGCAAATCCCAGAACTTCATCTTTATCGCTGTGTTATTGCTTACCTCTCATGTCTTCACCTATATCGCTGTGTTTCCGCTCCTCTCATTACTTCCCCTATATCTCTCTGTGTTCTCGCACTTCTGATACAGATCCCTGTATCAACGTGTTTTCGCGCACCTCTCATAATTTCACCTATATCGCCGTGTTCTCGCACACCTTTCATATCTTCCCCTATATCACTGTGTTTTCGCGCATGTCCAATAGCTTCCCCTATATCGCCGTGTTTTCGCGCACCCCTCATGTCTTCACCTATATCGCTGTGTTTCCGCTCCTCTCATTACTTCCCCTATATCTCTCTGTGTTCTCGCACTTCTGATACAGTTCCCTGTATCAACGTGTTTTCGCGCACCTCTCATAATTTCACCTATATTGCCGTGTTCTCGCACACCTCTCATATCTTCCCCTATATCACTGTGTTTTCGCGCACGTCCAATAGCGTCCCCTATATCGCTGTGTTTTCATGCAAATCTCATGTCTTCCCCTATATCACTGTGCTTTTGTCCACCTCCCATACCGTCCCCTTTTTTGCTGTGCCTTCGCACACCTCTCATACCTTTCCCTATATCGCCCTGTTTTCGAGCACCTCCCATACCTTCCCCTATATCGCTGTGTTTTCGTGTACCTCTCATACCTCCCCCTATATCGCTGTGTTTTCACGCACCACTCATAACTTCTCCTATATTGCTGTATTTTTGCGCAGCTCTCATAACTTCCCCTATATCGCCGTGTTTTTATGCACATCTCATAACGTCCCCTATATCGCTGTGTATTCGCGCACCTCCCATAGCATCCCCTATATTGCTGTGCCTTCGCGCACCTCTCATACCATCCCCTATATCGCCCTGTTTTCGCGCACATCCCATACCTTCCACTATATTGCCCTGTTTCCGCGCACCTCACATGTCTTCCACTACATCGCTGTGTTTTCTGGCACCTCTGATGCATTCCCCTGTAACACCAAGTTTCGCGCACCTCTGATACTTTCCCCTAAATCGCCGTGTTTACGCGCACCTCTCATACCTCCCCCTATATCGCCATGTTTTTATGCACATCTCAATACCGTCTCCTATATAGCTGTGTTTTTGCGCACCTCCCATAGCATCCCCTATATCGCTGTGCCTTCGTGCACCTCTCATACCTTCCCCTATATCGCCCTGTTTTCGCGCACCTCTTATACCTTCCCTTCTGTCACTGCGTTTTCGTGCACCTTTTATACCTTCCCCTATATCGCTGTGTTTTCGCACACCTCTCATAACTTCTCCAATATTGCTGTGTTTTTGTGCACCTCTCATACCTTCCCTAATATCACTGCGTTTTCATGCACATCTCATCACGTCCCCTATATCGCTGTGTATTCACGCACCTCCCATAGCATCCCCTATATCGCTGTGCCTTGCGCACCTCTCATAACTTCCCCTCTATCACTGTCTTTTCGCGCACATCCCATAGATTCACCTTTATCGCTGTGTTATTGCTCACCTCTCATAGATTCCCCTATATCGCTGTGTTTTTGCTCACTTCTCATAGCTTCCACTACATCGACATGTTTTCGCGCACCTCTCATGTCTTCACCTAGATCGCTATGTTTTCGATCCTCTCAATACTTCCCTTATATCGCTGTGTTTTCTCGCACATCTGATACATTCTCCCGTATCGCCGTGTTTTCGCACACCCCTCATAATGTCCCTTATATCGCCGTGTTCTCGCACACCTCTCATATCTTCCCCTTTATCACTGTGTTTTCGCGCACGTCCCATTGTGTCCCCTATGTCGCTGTGTTTTCGCAACTTCTCATAGCTTCCCCTATATCGCCCTGTTTTCGTGCACATCCCATAGCTTCCACTATATTGCCCTGCTTTCGCGCACCTCTCATGTATTCCACGACATAGCTGTGTTTTCTTGCACCTCTGATGCATTCCCCTGTAACGCCAAATTTTCGCACACCTCTCATACTTTCCCCTATATCGCCATGTTTACGCGCACCTCTCATACCTCCCCCTATATCGCCATGTTTTTATGCACAACTCATACCGTCTCCTATATCGCTGTGTTTTCGCGCACCTCCCATAGCATCCCCTATATCGCTGTGCCTTCATGCACCTCTCATACCTTCCCCTATATCGCTGTGTTTTCACGCACCTGTCTTAACTTCTCCTATATCGCTGTGTTTTTGCACACCTCTCATACCTTCCCCTATATCGCCGTGTTTTCAGGCACCTCTCATGGCTTCCCCAATATCGCCGTGTATTCATGAACATCTCATACCGTCCCCTTTCTCGCTGTGTTATTGCTCACCTCTCATAGCTTACCCTATATCGCCGTTTTTTCGCGCACCTCGCATGTCTTCACCTATATCGCTATGTTTTTGCTCCTATCATTAATTCCCCTATATCGTTGTGTTTTCTCGCACCTCTGATACATTCTCTTGTATTGCCATGTTTTCGCGCACCTCTTACAATTTCCCCTATATCGCCGAGTTCTCGCACACCTCTCATAGCTTCCCCAATATCACTGTTTTTTTGCGCATGTCCCATAGCGTCCCCTATATCGCTGTGTTTTCTCGCACCTCTGATACATTCCCCTGTATCGCCGTGGTTTCGCGCACATCCCATAGGTTCCACTATATTGCCCTGTTTTTGCGCACCTCTCATACCTCCCCCTATATCGCCATGTTTTTATGCACAACTCATACCGTCTCCTATATCGCTGTGTTTTCGCGCACCTCCCATAGCATCCCCTATATCGCTGTGCCTTCATGCACCTCTCATACCTTCCCCTATATCGCTGTGTTTTCACGCACCTCTCTTAACTTCTCCTATATCGCTGTGTTTTTGCACACCTCTCATACCGTCCCCTATATCGCTGTGTTTTGGCGCACCTCCCGTAGCTTCATCTACATCGCTGTTTTCGCGCACATCCCATAGCTTCACCTTGATCGCCGTGTTATTGCTCACCTCTCATAGCTTACCCTATATCGCCGTTTTTTCGCGCACCTCGCATGTCTTCACCTATATCGCTATGTTTTTGCTCCTATCATTAATTCCCCTATATCGCTTTGTTTTCTTGCACCTCTGATACATTCTCCTGTATTGCCATGTTTTCGCGCACCTGTTACAATTTCCCCTATATCGCCATGTTCTCGCACACCTCTCATACCTTCCCCTATATCACTGTTTTTTTGCGCATGTCCCATAGCGTCCCCTATATCGCTGTGTTTTCTCGCACCTCTGATACATTCCCCTGTATCGCCGTGGTTTTGCGCACATCCCATAGGTTCCACTATATTGCCCTGTTTTTGCGCACCTCTCATGTCTTCCCCTATATCACGGTGTTTTCGTGCACCTCTCATAGCATCCCCTATATCGCTGTGCCTTCGCGCACTTCTCATAACTTCCCCTATATCGCCCTGTTTTCGCGCACCTCCCATACCTTCCCCAATATCGCTGTTTTTTCATGCACCTCTCATAGCCACCCTTATATCGCTGTGTTTTCACGCACTTCTCATAACTTCTCCTAATTCGCTGTATTTTTGCGCAGTTATTATACCTTCCCTTATATTGCCATGCTTTCATGCAAATCTCATAACGTCCCCTATATCGCTGTGTATTCGCGCACCTCCCATAGCATCCCTTGTATTCCTGTGCCTTCGCGCATCTCTCATACCTTCCCCTACATCGCCGTGTTTTCAGGCACCTCTCATGGCTTCCCCAATATCGCCGTGTATTCATGCACATCTCATACCGTCCCCTATATCGCTGTGTTTTGGCGCACCTCCCGTAGCTTCATCTACATCGCTGTTTTCGCGCACATTCCATAGCTTCACCTTGATCACTGTGTTATTGCTCATCTCTCATAGCTTACCCTATATCGCCGTTTTTTCGCGCACCTCGCATGTCTTCACCTATATCGCTATGTTTTCGTGTACCTCTCATACCTCCCCTTATATCGCTGTGTTTTCACGCACCTCTCATAACTTCCCCTGTATTGCTGTATTTTTGCGCACCTCTCATAACTTCCCCTATATTGCCGTGTTTTTATACACATCTCATAACGTCCCCTATATCACTGTGTATTCGTGCACCTCCCTCATCATCCTCTATATTGCTGTGCCTTCGCGCACCTCTCATACCTTCCCCTATATCACCCTGTTTTCGCGCACATCCCATACCTTCCACTATATTGCCCTGTTTCCGCGCACCTCACATGTCTTTCACTACATCGTTGTGTTTTCTGGCACCTCTGATGCATTTCCCTGTAACACCAAGTTTCGCGCACCTTTCATACTTTCCCCTAAATCGCCGTGTTTACGTGCACCTCTCATACCTCCCCCTATATCGCTGTCTTTTCACGCACATCCCATAGATTCACCTTTATCGCTGTGTTATTGCTCACCTCTCATAGATTACCCTATATCGCTGTGTTTTTGCTCACTTCTCATTGCTTCCACTACATCAACATGTTTTCGTGCACCTCTCATGTCTTCACCTAGATCGCTATGTTTTCGATCCTCTCAATACTTCCCTTATATCGCTGTGTTTTCTCGCACATCTGATACATTCTACTGTATCGCCGTGTTTTCGCACACCTCTCATAATGTCCCCTATATCGCCGTGTTCTCGCACACCTCTCATAACTTCCCCTATATCACTGTGTTTTCGCGCACGTCCCATTGTGTCCCCTATATCGCTGTGTTTTCGCGCACCTCTCATTGCTTCCCCTATATCGCCCTGTTTTCGTGCACATCCCATAGCTTCCACTACATTGCCCTGCTTTCGCGCACCTCTCATGTACTTCACTACATAGCTGTGTTTTCTGGCACCTCTGATGCATTCCCCTGTAACACCAAGTTTTCGCGCACCTCTCATACTTTCCGCTATATCGCCGTGTTTACGCGCACCTCTCATACCTCCCCCTATATCGCCATGTTTTTATGCACAACTTATAACGTCTCCTATATCGCTGTGTTTTCGTGTACCTCTCATAGCATCCCCTATATCGCTGTGCCTTCGTGCACCTCTCATACCTTCCTCTATATCGCTGTGTTTTCACCCACCTATCTTAACTTCTCCTATATCGCTGTTTTTTTGCACACCTCTCATACCTTCCCCTATATCGCTGTGTTTTCAGGCACCTCTCATGGCTTCCCCACTATCGCCGTGTATTCATGCACATCTCATACCGTCCCCTATATCGCTGTGTTTTGGCGCACCTCCCATAGCTTCATCTACATCGCTGTTTTCGCGCACATCCCATAGCTTCACCTTGATCGCTGTGTTATTGCTCACCTCTCATAGCTTACCCTATATCGCCGTGTTTTCGCGCACCTCGCATGTCTTCACCTATATCGCTATGTTTTCGCTCCTATCATTAATTCCCCTATATCGCTGTGTTTTCTCGCACCTCTGATACATTCGCCTGTATTGCCATGTTTTCGCGCACCTGTTACAATTTCCCCTATATCGCCGTGTTCTCGCACACCTCTCATACCGTCCCCTATATCACTGTTTTTTTGTGCGTGTCCCATGGCGTCCCCTATATCGCTGTGTTTTCTCGCACCTCTGATACATTCCCCTGTATCGCCGTGGTTTCGCGCACATCCCATATGTTCCACTATATTGCCCTGTTTTTGCGCACCTCTCATGTCTTCCCCTATATCACGGTGTTTTCGCGCACCTCTCATAGCATCCCCTATATCGCTGTGCCTTCGCGCACCTCCCATAACTTCTCCTATATCGCCCTGTTTTCGCGCACCTCCCATACCATCCCCAATATCGCTGTGTTTTCGTGCACCTCTCATAGCCACCCTTATATCGCTGTGTTTTCACGCACTTCTCATAACTTCTCCTATATCACTGTATATTTGCGCAGCTCTTATACCTTCCCCTATATTGCCGTGTTTTCATGCACATCTCATAACGTCCCCTATATCGCTGTGTATTCGCGCACATCCCATAGCATCCCTTATATTGCTCTGCCTTCGCGCACCTCTCATACCTTCCCCTATATCGCCCTGTTTTCGCGCACCTTCCATACCTTCCCCTATATCGCTGTGTTTTCATGCACCTCTCATACCTCCCTCTATATCGCTGTGTTTTCACACACCTCTCATAACTTCTCCTAAATCGCTGTGTTTTTGTGCACCTCTCATACCTTCCCTAATATCACTGCGTTTTCATGCACATCTCATCACGTCTCCTATATTTCTGTGTTTTCGTGCACCTCTCATACCTCCCCCTATATCGCTGTACCTTGCGCACCTCTCATACATTCCCCTATATCGCTGTCTTTTTGCGCATATCCCATAGATTCACCTTTATCGCTGTGTTATTGCTCACCTCTCATAGCTTCCCCTATATCGCCATGTTGTTATGCACATCTTATAACGTCCTCTATATCGCTGTATATTCGCGCACCTCCCATAGCTTTCCTTATATCGCTGTGCTTTCGCGCACCTCCCATTCCTTCACCTATATCGCTGTTTTCGTGCACCTCGCATGCATTCCCGTTTACCGCTGTGTTTTTGCACACCTCTCATACCTTCCCCAATATCACCATGTTTTCATGCACATCTCATAACGTCCCCAATGTCGCTGGGTTCTCACGCACCTCTCATACCTTCCTCTCTATCGCACTGTTTTCGCGCTCCTCTAATACCATCCCCTATATCACTGTGTTTTCACGCAGCTCTCATAATTTCTCCTATATCGCTGTATTTTTGCACACCTCTCATGAATTCCCCAATATCGCCGTGTTTTAATGCACATCTCTTAACGTCCCAGATATCGCTGTGTATTCGCGCACCTGCCATAGCATCCCCTATATCGCTGTGCCTTCGCGCACGTCTCATACCTTCCCCTACGTCGCCCTGTTTTCGCACTCCTCCCATACCGTCCCCTATATCGCTGTATTTTCGCATACCTCTCATGGCTTCCCCAATATCGCCGTATTTTCATGCACATCTCATAACGTCTCCTATATGTCTGTGTATTCACGCACCTCCCATAGCATCCTCTATATCGCTGTGCCTTCGCGCACCGCTCAAACCTTCCTCTATATCGCCCTGTTTCCCACGCACCTCCCACGGCTTCGCATACATCGCTGTGTTTTTGCGCACCTCTCATATCTTCCCCTATATCGCCCTGTTTTCACGCACATCCCATAACTTCAACTTTATCGCTGTGTTATTGCTTACCACTCATAGCTTCCCCTATATTGCCGTGTTTTCGCGCACCTCTGATACATTCCCCTGTATCGCCGTGGTTTCGCGCACATCCCATAGGTTCCACTATATTGCCCTGTTTTTGCGCACCTCTCATGTCTTCCCCTATATGGCCCTGTTTTCGCACACATCCCATACCTTCCACTATATTGCCCTGTTTTCGTGCACCTCTCATGTCTTCCACTACATCGCTGTGTTTTCTGGCACCTCTGATGCTTTCCCCTGTAACGCCAAGTTTTCGCGCACCTCTCGTACTTTCCCTTATATCGCCGTATATATGCGCACCTCTCATACCTCCCCCTATATTGCCATGTTTTTATGCACATCTCATACCGTCTCCTATATCGCTGTGTTTTCGCGCACTCCCATAGCATCCCCTATATCGCTGTTCCTTCGTGCACCTCTCATACCTTCCCCTATATCGCCCTGTATTCGCGCACCTCCTATACCTTCCCTTATATCGCTGCGTTTTCGTGCACCTCTCATACCTTCCCTTATATGGCTGTGTTTTCATGCACATCTCATAACGTCCCCTATATCGCTGTGTATTTGTGCACCTTCCATTCCTTCCCGAATATATCTCTGTGTTTTCATGCACATCTCATACCTTCCCCTATATCGCTGTGCTTTCGCGCACCTCCCATAGCTTCGCCTGCATCGCTGTTTTCGCGCACCTCTCATATCTTCCCCTATATTAATGTGTTTTCATGCACATCTCATAACGTTGACATAATCGCTGTGTATTTGCGCACCCCCCATACTATCCCGTATATCACTGTGCCTTCGCGCACCTCTCATGCATTCCCGTATATCGCCCTGTTTTCGTGCACCTCCCATACTTTCCCCGATATCGCTGTGTTTTCGTGCTCCTCTCATACCTTCCCCTATATTGCTGTGTTTTCACGCACCTCTCTTAACTTCTCCTATATCGCTGTGTTTTTGCACACCTCTCATACCTTCCCCTATATCGCTGTGTTTTCAGGCACCTCTCATGGCTTCCCCAATATCGCCGTGTATTCATGCACATCTCACACCGTCCCCTATATCGCTGTGTTTTGGCGCACCTCCCATAGCTTCACCTTGATCGCTGTGTTATTCCTCAGCTCTCATAGCTTACCCTATATCGCCGTGTTTTCGCGCATCTCGCATGTCTTCACGTATATCGCTATGTTTTCGCTCCTATCATTACTTCCCCGATATCCTTTGTTTTCTCGCACCTCTGATACATTCTCCTGTATTGCCATTTTTTCGCGCACCTCTTACAATTTCCCCTGTATCGCCGTGTTCTCGCACACCTCTCATACCTTCCCCTATATCACTGTTTTTTTGCGCATGACCCATAGCGTCCCCTATATCGCTGTGTTTTCTCGCACCTCTGATATATTCCCCTGTATCGCCGTGGTTTCGCGCACATCCCATCGGTTCCACTATATTGCTCTGTTATTGCGCACCTCTCATGGCTTCCCCTATATCACGGTGTTTTCGCGCACCTCTCATAGCATCCCCTATATCGCTGTGCCTTCGAGTACTTCTCTTAACTTCCCCTATATCGCCCTGTTTTCATGCACCTCCCGTACCTTCCCCATTATCGCCGTGTTTTTGTGCACCTCTCATTCCTTCCCTTATATCGCTGTGTTTTCATGCACCTCTCATAACTTCTCTTAATTCGCTGTATTTTTGCGCAGCTCTTATACCTTCCCCTATCCTGCCGTGCTTTCATGCACATCTCATAACATCCCCTATATCGCTGTGTATTCGCGCACCTCCCATAGCATCCCTTGTATTGCTGTGCCTTCGCGCACCTCTCATACCTTCCCCTATATCGCCCTGTTTTCACGCACCTTCCATACCTTCCACTATATCGCTGTGTTTTCATGCACCTCTCATACCTCCCTCTATATCGCTGTGTTTTCACGCACCTCTCATAATTTCTCCTATATTGCCGTATTTTTGCACACCTCTCATGGCTTCCCCAATATCGCCGTGTTTTCATGCACATCTCATAACGGCTCCTATATCTCTGAGTATTCACGCACCTCCCATAGCATCCCCTATATGGCTGTGCCTTCGCGCACTGCTCATACCTTCCCCTATATCGCCCTGTTTCCCGCCCACCTCCCATGGCTTCGCATACATCGCTGTGTTTTTGCGCACCTCTCCTACCTTCCCCTATATCACCCTGTTTTCGCGCACATCCCATAAATTCAACTTTATCGCTGTGTTATTGCTTACCTCACATAGCTTCCCCTATATCGCCGTGTTTTCGCGCTCCTCTCATGTCTTTCACCTATATCGCTTTGTTTCCACTCCTCTCATTACTTCCCCTATATCGCTCTGTGTTCTCGCAGTTCTGATACTGTTCCCTGTATCAACGTGCTTTCGCTCAACTCTCATAATTTCACCTATATCGCCATGTTCTCGCACACCTCTCATATCTTCCCCTATATCACTGTGTTTTCGCGCACGTCCAATAGCGTCCCCTATATCGCTGTGTATTCACGCACCTCTCATGTCTTCCCCTATATCACTGTGTTTTCGTGCACCTCCCATACCATCCCCTATATTGCTGTGCCTTCGCACACCTCCCATACCTTCCCCTATATCGCTGTGTTTTCGTGTACCTCTCATACCTCCCCTTATATCGCTGTGTTTTCACGCACCTCTCATAACCTCTCCTGTATTGCCGTATTTTTGCGTACCTCTCATAACTTCCCCTATATTGCCGTGTTTTTATGCACATCTCATAACGTCCCCTATATCGCTGTGTATTCGCGCACCTCCCATAGCATCCCCTATATCGCTGTGCCTTGGCGCACCTCTCGTACCATCCCCTATATCGCACAGTTTTCGCGCACCTCCGATTCCTTCCACTATGTGGCTGTGTTTTCGTGCACCTTTCATACCTTCCCCTATGTCACTGTGTTTTCACACACCTCTCATAACTTCTCCTATATCACTGAGTTTTTGTGCACCTCTCATAACTTCTCTAATATCGCTGTTTTCATGCACATCTCATCACGTCCCCTATATCGCTGTGTATTCGCGCACCTCCCAGAGTATCCCCTATATCGCTGTCTTTTCGTGCACATCCCATAGATTCAGCTTTATCGCTGTGTTATTGCTCACCTTTCATAGCTTCCCCTGTATCGCCGTGTTTTTGCTCACCTCTCATGTCTTCACCTAGATCGCTATGTTTTCGCTCCTCTCAATTCTTCCCCTATATCGCTGTGTTTTCTCGCACAATTGATACATTCTCCCGTATCGCTGTGTTTTCGCACACCTCTCATTATTTCCCCTATATCGCCGTGTTCTCGCGCACCTCTCATACCTTCCCCTATATGGCCCTGTTTTCGCACACATCCCATACCTTCCACTATATTGCCCTGTTTTCGTGCACCTCTCATGTCTTCCACTACATCGCTGTGTTTTCTGGCACCTCTGATGTTTTCCCCTGTAACGCCAAGTTTTCGCGCACCTCTCGTACTTTCCCCTATATCGCCGTATATATGCGCACCTCTCATACCTCCCCCTATATTGCCATGTTTTTATGCACATCTCATACCGTCTCCTATATCGCTGTGTTTTCGCGCACTCCCATAGCATCCCCTATATCGCTGCCCTTCACACACATCTCATAACTTCCCCTATATCGCCCTGTTTTCACGCACCTCCCATACCTTCCCCAATATCGCTGTGTTTTCGTGCACCTCTCATTCCTTCCCTTATATCGCTGTGTTTTCACGCACCTCTCATAACTTCTCCTAATTCGCTGCATTTTTGCGCAGTTCTTATACTTTCCCCTATACTGCCGTGTTTTCATGCACATCTCATAACGCGCCCTATATCGCTGTGTATTCGCGCACACTCCATAGCATCCCTTGTATTGCTGTGCCTTTGCGCACCTCTCATACCTTCCCCTATTTCGCCCTGTTTTCGCGCACCTTCCATACCGTCCACTATATCGCTGTGTTTTCAGGCACCTCTCATACCTCCCTCTATATCGCTGTGTTTTCACGCACCTCTCATAATTTCTCCTATATTGCCGTATTTTTGCACACCTCTCATGGCTTCCCCAATATCGCCATGTTTTAATGCACATCTGTTAACGTCCCATATATCGCTGTGTATTCGCGCACCTGCCATAGCATCCCCTATATCGCTGTGCCTTCGCACACCTCTCATACCTTCCCCTATGTCGCCCTGTTTTCGCACACCTCCCATACCGTCCCCTATATCGCTGTACTTTCGCACACCTCTCATGGCTTCCCCAATATCGCCGTGTTTTCATGCACATCTCATAACGTCTCCTATATCTCTGAGTATTCACACACCTCCCATTGCAACCCCTATATCGCAGTGCCGTCGCGTACCGCTCATACCTTCCCCTATATCGCCCTGTTTTCGCGTACATCCCATAACTTCAACTTTATCGCTGTGTTATTTCTTACTTCTCATAGCTTCCCCTATATCGCCGTGTTTTCGCGCACCTCTCATGTCTTCACCCATATCGCTGTGTTTCCGCTCCTCTCATTACTTCCCCTATATCGCTCTGTGTTCTCGCACTTCTGATACTGTTCCCTGTATCAACGTGTTTTCGCTCAACTCTCATAATTTCACCTATATCGCCGTGTTCTCGCACACCTCTCATATCTTCCCCTATTTCACTGTGTTTTCGCGCACGTCCAATAGCGTCCGCTATATTGCTGTGTTTTCACGCACCTCTCATGTCTTCCCCTATATCACTGTGTTTTCGTGCACCTCCCATACCATCCCCTATATTGCTGTGACTTCGCACACCTCTCATACCTTTCCCTATATTGCTGTGTTCTCGCACACCTCTCATACCTTCCCCTATATCGCCCTGTTTTCGCACACCTCTCATACCTCCCCTTATATCACTGTGTTTTCACGCACCTCTCATAACTTCTCCTGTATTACTGTATTTTTGCGTACCTCTCATAACTTCCCCTATATTGCCGTGTTTTTACGCACATCTCATAACGTCCCCTATATCGCTGTGTATTCGCGCACCTCCCATAGCATCCCCTATATCGCTGTGCCTTCACGAACCTCTCATACCTTCCGCTATATCGCACAATTTTCATGCACCTCCGATTCCTTCCCCTATATCGCTGTGTTTACACACACCTCTCATAACTTCTCCTATATCACTGAGTTTTTGTGCACCTCTCATACCTCCCCTAATATCGCTGAGTTTTCATGCACATCTCATCACGTCCCCTGTATCGCTGTGTATTCGCGCACCTCCCATAGCATCCCCTATATCCCTGTGCCTTGCACACCTCTCATCGTTTTCCTTATATCGCTGTCTTTTCGCGCACGTCCCATAGATTCAGTTTTATCACTGTATTATTGCTCACCTCTCATAGCTTCCCCTGTATCGCCGTGTTTTTGTTCACCTCTCATAGCTTCCCCCATATCGCCTTGTTTTCGCGCACCTCTCATGTCTTCACCTAGATCGCTGTTTTCGCTCCTCTCAATACTTCCCCTATATCGCTGTTTTTTTTCGCACAATTGATACATTCTCCCGTATCGCTGTGTTTTCGCACACCTCTCATTATTTCCCCTATATCGCCGTGTTCTCGCGCACCTCTCATACCTTCCCCTATATGGCCCTGTTTTCGCGCACATCCCATACTTTCCACTATATTACCCTGTTTTCATGCACCTCTCATGTCTTCCACTACATCGCTGTGTTTTCTGGCACCTCTGATGCATTCCCCTGTAACGCCAAGTTTTCGCGCACCTCTCATACTTCCCCTATGTCGCCGTATATATGCGCACCTCTCATACCTCCCCCTATATTGCTATGTTTTTATGCACATCTCATACCGTCTCCTATATCGCTGTGTTTTCGCGCACTCCCATAGCATCCCCTATATCGCTGTGCCTTCGTGCACCTCTCATACCTTCCCCTATATCGCCCTCTTTTCGCGCACCTGCTATACCTTCCCTTATATCGCTGCGTTTTCGTGCACCTCTCATACCTTCCCCTATATGGCTGTGTTTTCATGCACATTTCATAACGTCCCATATATCGCTGTGTATTTGGGCACCTCCCATTCCTTCCCGAATATATCTCTGTGTTTTTGTGCACCTTTCATATCTTCCCCTATATCGCTGTGTTTTCGCACACCTCTCATAACTTCTCCTATATCGCTGTGTTATTGTGCACCTCTGATATCTTCCCTAATATCGCTGCGTTTTCATGCACATCTCATCACGTCCCCTATATCACTGTGTATTCACGCACCTCCCATAGCATCCCCTATATCGCTGTGCCTTGCGCACCTCTCATAGCTTCCCCTATATCGCTGTCTTTTCGTGCACATCCCATAGATTCACCTTTATCGCTGTGTTATTGCTCACTTCTCATAGCTTCCCCTATATCGCCGTGTTTTCGCGCACCTCTCATGTCTTCACCTAGATCTCTATGTTTTCGCTCCCCTCAATACTTCCCCTATATCGCTGTGTTTTCTCGCACATCTGATACACTCTCCCGTATCGCCGTGTTTTCGCAAACCTCTCATAATTCCCTCTATATCGCCGTGTTCTCGCACACCTCTCATGCCTTCCCCTCTATCACTGTTTTTTTGCGCATGTCCCATAGCGTCCCCTATATCGCTGTGTTTTCTCGCACCTCTGATACATTCCCCTGTATCGCCGTGGTTTTGCGCACATCCCATAGGTTCCACTTTTTCGCCTTGTTTTTGCATACCTCTCATGTCTTCCCCTATATTACGGTGTTTTCGCGCACCTCTCATAGCATCCCCTATATCGCTGTGCCTTCGCGCACCTCTCATAACTTCCCCTATATTGCCCTGTTTTCGCGCACCTCCCATACCTTCCCCAATATCGCAGTGTTTTCGTGCACCTCTCATACCTTCCCTTATATCGCTGTGTTTTCACGCACCTCTCATAACTTCCCGAATATCACTGTATTTTTGCGCAGCTCGTATAACTTCCCCTATATTGCCGTGTTTTCATGCACATCTCATAACGTCCCCTATATCGCTGCGTATTTACGCACCTCCCATACCATCCCCTATATCACTGTGCCTTCGCGCACCTCTCATGCATTACCGTATATGCTGTGTTTTTACACACCGCTCATACCTTCCCCAATATCACCTTGTTTTCATGCACATCTCATAATATCCCCAATGTCGCTGGGTTTTCACGCACCTCTCATAACTTCCCCTATATCGCCCTGTTTCCGCGCTCCTCTCATACCTTCACCTATATCACTATGTTTTCACGCAGCTCTCATACCTTCCCCTATATGGATGTATTTTTTCGCACATCTCATACCTTCCCCTATATCGCTGTGCTTTCGCGCACCTCCCATAGTTTCGCCTACATCGCTGTTTTCGCGCACATCCCTTAGCTTCACCTTATATCGCTGCATTTTCATGCACCTCTCATACCTTCCCCTATATTGCCCTGTTTTCACGCACCTCCTATACCTTCCCTTATATCACTGCGTTTTCGTGCACCTCTCATAGCTTCCCCTATATGGCTGTGTTTTCATGCACATCTCATAACTCCCCTATATGGCTGTGTATTCGTGCACCTCCCATTCCTTCCCGTATACATCTCTGTGTTTTCGTGCACCTTTCATACCTTCCCCTATATCGCTGCGTTTTCATGCACATGTCATCACGTCCCCTATACAGCTGTGTATTCACGCACCTCCCATAGCATCCCCTACATCGCTGTGCCTTGCGCACCTCTGATAGCTTCCCCTATATCACTGTCTTTTCGCTCACATCCCATAGATTCACCTTTATCGCTTTGTTCTTGCTCACCTCTCATAGCTTCCCCTGTATCACCGTGTTTTCACACACCTCTCATAATTTCCCCTTTATGGCCGTGTTCTCGCACACCTCTCATACCTTAGCCTATATCGCCCTGTTTTCGTGCACATTGCATAGCTTCCACTATATTGCCCTGTTTTCCCGCACCTCTCTTGTATTCCACTACATCACTGTGGTTTCTGGCACCTCTGATGCATTCCCCTGTAACGCCAAGTTTTCGAGCACCTGTCATACTTTCCCCTATCTCGCTGTGTTCTCGCACATCTCTCATACCTTCCCCTATATCACTGTGTTTTCGCGCACGTCCCATAGCGTCCTCTATATCGCTGTGCTTTCATGCACCTCTCATACCTTCCCCTACATTGCCCTGTTTTAGCGCACATCCCATAGCTTCCACTATATAGCCGTTTTTGCGCACCTCTCATGTCTTCCCCTACATCGCTGTGTTTTCTCGCACCTCTGATGCATTCCCCTGTAACGCCAAGTTTTCGCGCACCTGTCATAATTTCCCCTATATCACCGTGTTTTCGCGCACCTCTCATAGCTTCCCTTATATCGCCGTGTTTTCATACACATCTCATACCGTCCCCTATATCACTGTGTTTTCGCGCACCTCCCATAACATCCCCTATATCGCTGTGCCTTCGTGCACCTCTCATACCTTCTCCTATATCGCCGTGTTTTCATGCACATCTCATAACGTCCCCTATATTGCTGGGTTTTCACGCACCTCTCATAACTTCCCCTATATCGTCCTGTTTTTGCGCACCTCTCAGAACTTCCCCTATATCGCTGTGTTTTCACACACCTCTCATGGTTTCCCGACTATCGCCGTGTATTCATGCACATCTCATACCGTCCCCTATATCGCTGTGTCTTGCGCACCTCTCATACCTTCCCCTATATCGCTGTCCTTTCGCACACATCCCAGAGATTCACCTTTATCGCTGTGTTATTGCTCACCTCTCATAGCTTCCCCTGTATTGCCGGGTTTTAGCTCACCTCTCATAGCTTCCACTATATTGCCTTGTTTTCGCGCACCTCTCATGTCTTCCCCTATATCACTGTGTTTTCGCGCACCTTCGATAGCATCTCCTATATTGCTGTGCCTTCGCATACCTCTCATAACTTCATCTATATCACCCTGTTTTCGAGCACCTTCCATACCTTCTCCTGTATCGCTGTGCCTTGCGCACCTCTCGTACCTTCCCCTATATCGCTGTCTTGTCGCGCACATCCTATAGATTCACCTTTATCGCTGTGTTATTGCTCACGTCTCATAGCTTCCCCTACATCGCCGTGATTTTATGCACATCTCATAACGTCCCCTATATCGCTGTGTATTCGTGCTCCTCCCATACCTTCCCCTATATCGCTGTGTTTTCGCACACCTCTCATAACTTCTCCTATCTAGCTGTGTTTTTGTGCACCTCTCATACCTTCCCGAATACCGTTGTGTTTTCTTGCACATCTCATCACGTCCCCTATATCGCTGTGTATTCGCGCACCTCCCATAGCATCCCCTATATCGCTTTGCCTTCATGCACCTCTCATACCTTCCACTATATCGCTCTGTTTTTGCGCACCTCCCATTCCTTCACCTATATCGCAGTGTATTCACGCACCTCCCATAGCATCCCCTATATGGCTGTGCCTTGCGCACCACTCATACCTTTCCCTATATCGATGTCTTTTCGCGGGCATCCCATAGTTTCACCTTTATCGCTGTGTTATTGCTCACCTCTCATAGCTTCCCCTGTATCGCCGTGTTTTTGCTCACTTCTCATAGCTTCCCCTATATCACCGTGTTTTCGCGTACCTTTCCTGTCTTCCACTATATCACTGTTTTTTCGCGCACCTTCCATAGCATCCCCTATATTGCTATGCCTTCGCATACCTCTCATAACTTCATCTATATCACCCAGTTTTCGATCACCTTCCATACCTTCCCCTATATCGCTGTGTTTTCGTGCACCTCTCATACCTCCCCCTATATCGCTGTGCCTTGCGCACTTCTCATACCTTCCCCTATATCGCTGTCCTTTCGCGCACATCCCATAGATTCACCTTTATTGCTGTGCTATTGCTCACCTCTCATAGCTTCCCCGGTATCGCCGTGTTTTTGCGCACCTCTCATAACGTCCCCTATATCGCTGTGTATTCGCGCACCTCCCATAGCATCCCCTATATCGCTGTGCCTTCGCGCACCTCTCATACCTTCCCCTATATAGCCCTGTTTTCACGCACCTCCCATTCCTTCACCTATATCGCCCTGTTTTCGCGCACCTCCCATTCCTTCACCTATATCGCTGTTTTCGTGCATCTCTCATACCTTTCCCTATATCGCTGTGTTTTCACGCACCTCTCATAACTTCTCCTATATCGCTGTGTTTTTGTGCACCTCTCATACCCTCCCTAATATCGCTGCGTTTTCATGCACATCTCATCACGTCCCCTATATCGCTGTGTATTCACGCACCTCCCATAGCATCCCCTAAATCGCTGTGCCTTCGTGCACCTCTCATACCTTCCCCTATATCACCCTGTTTTCGCGCTCCTCCTATACCTTCCCTTATATCGCTGCGTGTTCATGCACCTCTCATACCTTACCCTATATTGCCTTGTTTTCGCGCACCTCCTATACCTTCCCTTATATCGCTGCGTTTTCGTGTACCTCTCATATCTCCCCCTATATCGTTGTGTTTTCACGCACCTCTCATAACTTCTCCTATATTTCTGTATTTTTGCGCACCTCTCATAACTTCCCCAATATCGCCGTGATTTTACGCACATCTCATAACGTCCCCTATATCGCTGTGTATTCGTGCACCTCCCATACCTTCCCCTATATCGCTGTGTTTTCGCACACCTCTCATAACTTCTCCTATATAGCTGTGTTTTTGTGCACCTCTCATACCTTCCCTAATACCGTTGCGTTTTCATGCACATCTCATCACGTCCTTTATATCGCTGTGTATTCACGCACATCCCATAGTATCCCCTATATCGCTGTGCCTTGCGCACCTCTCATAGCTTCCCCTATATCGCTGTCTTTTCGCGCACATCCCATAGATTCACCTTTATCGCTGTGTAATTGCTCACCTGTCATAGCTTTCCCTGTATCTCCGTGTTTTTACTCACCTCTCATAACTTCCCCTATATCGCTGTGTTTTCGCGCACCTCTCATGTCTTCACCAAGATCGCTATGTTTTCGCCCCTCTCAATACTTCCCCTATAGCGCTGTTTTCTCGCACATCTGATACATTCTCCCGTATCGACGTGTTTTCGCACACCTCTCATAATTTAACCTATATCGCCGAATTCTCGCACACCTCTCATACCTTCCCCTATATCTTTGTGTTTTTGCACACGTCCCATTGCGTCCCCTATATCGCTGTGTTTTTTGTGCACCTCTTATACCTTCCCCTATATCGTCCTGTTTTCATGCACATCCCATATCTTCCACTATATTGCCCTGTTTTCGCGCACCTTTCATGTATTCCACTACATCGCTGTGTTTTCTGGCACCTCTGATGCATTCCCCTGTAACGCCAAGTTTTCGCGCACCTCTCATACTTTCCCCTATATCGCCGTGTTTACGCGAACCTCTCATACCTCCCCCTATATCGCCATGTTTTTATGCACATCTCATACCGTCCCCTATATTACTGTGTTTTCGCGCACCTACCATAGCATCCCCTATATCGCTGTGCCTTCGTGCACCTCTGATACCTTCCCCTATATCGCCCTGTTTTCGTGCACCTCTCATACCTTCCCCTATTTCGCTGTGTTTTCATGCACATCTCATCACGTCCCCTACATCGCTGTGCATTTGCGCACCTCCCATAGCATCCCCTATATCGCTGTGACTTTGCGCACCTCTCATACCTTCCCTATGTCGCCCTGTCTTCGCACACTCCCATAGCGTCGCCTATATCGCTGTATTTTCGCACACCTCTCATGGCATCCCCAATATCGCCGTGTTTTCATGCACATCTCATAATGTCCCCTATATCTCTGTGTACTCATGCAACTCCCATAGCATCCCCTATATCGCTGTGCCTTCGTGCACCTCTCATACCTTCTCCTATATCGCTGTGTTTTCATGCTCGTCTCATACCTCCCCTATATCGCTGGGTTTTCACGCACCTCTCATAAATTCCACTATATCGCCCTGATTTCGAGCACCTCCCATACCTTCCCCTATATCGCTGTGTTTTCGTGTACCTCTCATACCTCCCCCTATATCGCTGTGTTTTCACACACCTCTCATAACTTCTCCTATATTGCTGTATTTTTGCGCACCTCTCATAACTTCCCCTATATCGCCGTGTTTTTATGCACATCTCATAACGTCCCCTATATCGCTGTGTATTCGAGCACCTCCCATTCCTTCCCGTGTATATCTCTGTGTTTTCGTGCACCTTTCATACCTTCCCCTATATCGCTGTGTTTTCGCACACCTCTCATATCTTCTCCTATATCACTGTGTTTTTGTACACCTCTCATACCTTCCCTAATATCGCTGCGTTTTCATGCACATCTCATCACGTCCCCTATATCACTGTGTTTTCACTCACTCTCATAGCTTCCCCTATATCGCTGTGTTTTCGCGCACCTCTCATGTCATCACCTAGATCGCTATGTTTTCGCTCCTCCTAATACTTCCCCTATATCGCTGTGTTTTCTAGCACATCTCATACATTCTCCAGTATCGCCGTGTTTTCGCACACCTCTCATAATTTCCCCTATATCGCCGTGTTGTCACACACCTCTCATACCTTCCCCTATATCGCCGTTTTCGCGCACCTCCCATACCTTCCCCTATATCGCTGTGTTTTTGTGCACCTCTCATACCTTCCCCAATATCGCCCTGTTTTCGTGCATCTCCTATACCTTCCCTTATATTGTTACGTTTTCGTGCACCTCTCATACCGTCCCGTATATTGCCCTGTTTTCGCGCACCTCCTATACCTTCCCTTGTATCGCTGCATTTTCGTGCACCTCTCATACCTTCCCCTATATCGCTGTGTTTTCATGCACATCTCATAACGTCCCCTATTTCACTGTGTATTCGTGCACCTCCCATAACATTCTCTATATCGCTCTGCCTTCACACACCTCTCATACCTTCACCTATATCACTGTGTTTTCACGCACCTCTCATAACTTCCCCTATATCGCTGTGTTTTTGCACACCTCTCATGGATTCCCGTCTATCGCCGTGTATTCATGCACATCTCATACCGTCCCGTATATCGCTGTGCTTTCGCGCACCTCTCATACCTTCCCCTATATCGCTGTGTTTTTGTGCACCTCTCATACCTTCACTAATATCGTTGCATTTTCATGCACATCTCATCACATTCCCCATATCGCTGTGCATTCACGCACCTCCAATAGTATCCCGTATATCGCTGTGCATTCACGCACCTGCCAGAGTATCTCCTATATCGCTGTGCCTTCGCGCACCTCTCATACCTTCCCCTATATCGCCCTGTTTTCGTGCATCTCCCATTCCTTCCCCTATATCGCTGTGTTTTCGTGCACCTTTCATACCTTCCCCTATATCACTGTGTTTTCACACACCTCTCATAACTTCTCCTATATCGCTGTGTTTTCGTGCACCTTTCATACCTTCCCCTATATCACTGTGTTTTCACGCACCTCTCATAACTTCCCCTATATCACTGTGTTTTTGCGCACCTCCCATAGCATCCCCTATATCGCCGTGCCTTCGTGCACTTCTCATACCTTCCCCTATATCACCGTGTTTTCATGCACATCTCATAACGTCCTCTATATTGCTGGGTTTTCACGCACCTCTCATAACTTCCCCTATATCACTGTGTTTTCGCACACCTCTCATGGATTCTCGACTATCGCCGTGTATTCATGCACATCTCATACCGTCCCCTATATCGCTGTGTTTTCGCATACCTCTCATACCCTCCCCTATATCGATGTCTTTTCGCACACATCCCATAGATTTACCTTTATCGCTGTGTTATTGCTCACCTCTCATAGCTTCCCCTGTATCGCTGGGTTTTAGCTCACCTCTCATAGCTTCCACTATATTGCCTTGTTTTCGCGCACCTCTCATGTCTTCCCCTATATCACTGTGTTTTTGCGCACCTTCCATAGCATCCCCTATATTGCTGTGTTTTTGTGCACCTCTCATACCTTCACTAATATCGTTGCATTTTCATGCACATCTCATCACGTCCCCTATATCACTGTGCATCCACGCACCTCCCATAGTATCCCCTATATCGCTGTGCCTTCGCGCACCTCTCAAACCTTCCCCTATATCGCCCTGTTTTCGTGCATCTCCCATTCCTTCCCCTATATCGCTGTGTTTTCGTGCACCTTTCATACCTTCACCTATATCACTGTGTTTTCACACACCTCTCATAACTTCTACTATATCGCTGTGTTTTTGTGCACCTCTCATACCTTCCCTAATATCGCTGCATTTTCATGCACATCTCATCATGTGCCCTATATCGCTGCGTATTCATGCACCTCCTATAGCATCCCCTATATCGCTGTCTTTTTGCGCACATCCCATAGATTCACCTTTATCGCTGTGTTATTGCTCACCTCTCATAGCTTCCCCTGTATCACCATGTTTTTGCTCACCTCTCATAGATTCCCCTATATCGCCCTGTTTTCATGCACCACCCATACCTTCCCCGATATCGCTGTGTTTTCGTGCTCTTCTCATACCTTCCCCTATATCGCTGTGTTTTCACGCACCTCTCTTAACTTCCCCTGTATTGCTGTGTCTTTGTACACCTCTCATACCTTCCCCTATATCGCTGTGTTTTCAGGCACCTCTCATGGCTCCCCCAATATCGCCGTGTATTCATGCACATCTCATACCGTCCCCTATATCGCTGTGTTTTCGCGCACCTCCCATAGCTTCGCCTACATTGCTGTTTTCGCGCACATCCAATAGCTTCACCATGATCGCTGTGTTATTGCTCACCTCTCATAGCTTACCCTATATCGTCGTGTTTTCACGCACCTCGCATGTCTTCACCTATATCGCTATGTTTTCGCTCCTATCATTACTTCCCCTATATCGCTGTGTTTTCTCGCACCTCTGATACATTCTCCTGTATTGCCATGTTTTCGCGCACCTCTTACAATTTCCCCTATATAGCCGTGTTCACGCACACCTCTCATACCTTCCCCTATATCACTGTCTTTTTGTGCATGTCCCATAGCTTCCCCTATATCACTGTGTTTTCGCGCACCACTCATACCTTCCCCTATATCGCTGTGTTTTTGTGCACCTCTCATACCTTCACAAATATAGTTGCATTTTCATGCACATCTCATCACGTCCCCTATATCGCTGTGCATTCACGCACCTCCCATAGTATCCCCTATATCGCTGTGCCTTCGCGCACCTCTCAAACCTTCCCCTATATCGCCCTGTTTTCGTGCATCTCCCATTCCTTCCCCTATATCGCTGTGTTTTCGTGCACCTTTCATACCTTCACCTATATCACTGTGTTTTCACACACCTCTCATAACTTCTACTATATCGCTGTGTTTTTGTGCACCTCTCATACCTTCCCTAATATCGCTGCATTTTCATGCACTTCTCACCACGTGCCCTATATCGCTGCGTATTCATGCACCTCCTATAGCATCCCCTATATCGCTGTGCCTTGCGCACCACTCATACCTTCCCCTATATCGCTGTCTTTTTGCGCACATCCCATAGATTCACCTTTATCGCTGTGTTATTGCTCACCTCTCATAGCTTCCCCTATATTACCATGTTTTTGCTCACCTCTCATAGATTCCCCTATATCGCCCTGTTTTCATGCACCTCCCATACCTTCCCCGATATCGCTGTGTTTTCGTGCTCTTCTCATACCTTCCCCTATATCGCTGTGTTTTCACGCACCTCTCTTAACTTCTCCTATATTGCTGTGTTTTTTTACACCTCTCATACCTTCCCTTATATCGCTGTGTTTTCAGGCACCTCTCATGGCTCCCCCAATATCGCCGTGTATTCATGCACATCTCATACCGTCCCCTATATCGCTGTGTTTTCGCGCACCTCCCATAGCTTCGCCTATATTGCTGTTTTCGCGCACATCCAATAGCTTCACCTTGATCGCTGTGTTATTGCTCACCTCTCATAGCTTACCCTATATCGTCGTGTTTTCACGCACCTCGCATGTCTTCACCTATATCGCTATGTTTTCGCTCCTATCATTACTTCCCCTATATCGCTGTCTTTTCTCGCACCTCTGATACATTCTCCTGTATTGCCATGTTTTCGCGCACCTCTCATAATTTCACCTATATCGCCGTGTTCTCGCACACCTCTCATATCTTCCCCTATATCACTGTGTTTTCGCGCACGTCCAATAGCGTCCCCTATATCGCTGTGTTTTCATGCAAATCTCATGTCTTCCCCTATATCACTGTGCTTTTGTCCACCTCCCATACCGTCCCCTTTTTTGCTGTGCCTTCGCACACCTCTCATACCTTTCCCTATATCGCCCTGTTTTCGAGCACCTCCCATACCTTCCCCTATATCGCTGTGTTTTCGTGTACCTCTCATACCTCCCCCTATATCGCTGTGTTTTCACGCACCACTCATAAATTCTCCTATATTACTGTATTTTTGCGCAGCTCTCATAACTTCCCCTATATCGCCGTGTTTTTGTGCACATCTCATAACGTCCCCTATATCGCTGTGTATTCGCGCACCTCCCATAGCATCCCCTATATTGCTGTGCCTTCGCGCACCTCTCATACCATCCCCTATATCGCCCTGTTTTCGCGCACATCCCATACCTTCCACTATATTGCCCTGTTTCCGCGCACCTCACATGTCTTCCACTACATCGCTGTGTTTTCTGGCACCTCTGATGCATTCCCCTGTAACACCAAGTTTCGCGCACCTCTGATACTTTCCCCTAAATTGCCGTGTTTACGCGCACCTCTCATACCTCCCCCTATATCGCCATGTTTTTATGCACATCTCAATACCGTCTCCTATATAGCTGTGTTTTTGCGCACCTCCCATAGCATCCCCTATATCGCTGTGCCTTCGTGCACCTCTCATACCTTCCCCTATATCGCCCTGTTTTCGCGCACCTCCTATACCTTCCCTTCTGTCACTGCGTTTTCGTGCACCTTTTATACCTTCCCCTGTATCGCTGTGTTTTCGCACACCTCTCATAACTTCTCCAATATTGCTGTGTTTTTGTGCACCTCTCATACCTTCCCTAATATCACTGCGTTTTCATGCACATCTCATCACGTCCCCTATATCGCTGTGTATTCACGCACCTCCCATAGCATCCCCTATATCGCTGTGCCTTGCGCACCTCTCATAACTTCCCCTCTATCACTGTCTTTTCGCGCACATCCCATAGATTCACCTTTATCGCTGTGTTATTGCTCACCTCTCATAGATTCCCCTGTATCGCTGTGTTTTTGCTCACTTCTCATAGCTTCCACTACATCGACATGTTTTCGCGCACCTCTCATGTCTTCACCTAGATCGCTATGTTTTCGATCCTCTCAATGCTTCCCTTATATCGCTGTGTTTTCTCGCACATCTGATACATTCTCCCGTATCGCCGTGTTTTCGCACACCTCTCATAATGTCCCCTATATCGCCGTGTTCTCGCACACCTCTCATAACTTCCCCTATATCACTGTGTTTTCGCGCACGTCCCATTGTGTCCCCTATATCGCTGTGTCTTCGCGCACCTCTCATTGCTTCCCCTATATCGCCCTGTTTTCGTGCACATCCCATAGCTTCCACTATATTGCCCTGCTTTCGCGCACCTCTCATGTATTTCACTACATAGCTGTGTTTTCTGGCACCTCTGATGCATTCCCCTGTAACGCCAAGTTTTCGCGCACCTCTCATACTTTCCGCTATATCGCCGTGTTTACGCGCACCTCTCATACCTCCCCCTATATCGCCATGTTTTTATGCACAACTTATAACGTCTCCTATATCGCTGTGTTTTCGTGTACCTCTCATAGCATCCCCTATATCGCTGTGCCTTCGTGCACCTCTCATACCTTCCCCTATATCGCTGTGTTTTCACCCACCTATCTTAACTTCTCCTATATCGCTGTGTTTTTGCACACCTCTCATACCTTCCCCTATATCGCTGTGTTTTCAGGCACCTCTCATGGCTTCCCCAATATCGCCGTGTATTCATGCACATCTCATACCGTCCCCTATATCGCTGTGTTTTGGCACACCTCCCATAGCTTCATCTACATCGCTGTTTTCACGCACATCCCATAGCTTCACCTTGATCGCTGTGTTATTGCTCACCTCTCATAGCTAACCCTATATCGCCGTGTTTTCGCGCACCTCGCATGTCTTCACCTATATCGCTATGTTTTTGCTCCTATCATTAATTCCCCTATATCGCTGTGTTTTCTCGGACCTCTGATACATTCTCCTGTATTGCCATGTTTTCGCGCACCTGTTACAATTTCCCCTATATCGCCGTGTTCTCGCACACCTCTCATACCGTCCCCTATATCACTGTTTTTTTGCGCGTGTCCCATGACGTCCCCTATATTGCTGTGTTTTTTCACACCTCTGATACATTCCCCTGTATCGCCGTGGTTTCGCGCACATCCCATAGGTTCCACTATATTGCCCTGTTTTTGCGCACCTCTCATGTCTTCCCCTATATCACGGTGTTTTCGCGCACCTCCCATAACTTCTCCTATATCACCCTGTTTTCGCGCACCTCCCATATCTTCCCCAATATCGCTGTGTTTTCGTGCACCTCTCATAGCCACCCTTATATCGCTGTGTTTTCACGCACTTCTCATAACTTCTCCTATATCACTGTATTTTTGCGCAGCTCTTATACCTTCCCCTACATTGCCGTGTTTTTATGCACATCTCATAACGTCCCCTATATCGCTGTGTATTCGCGCACATCCCATAGCATCCCTTATATTGCTCTGCCTTCGCGCACCTCTCTTACCTTCCCCTATATCTCCCTGTTTTCGCGCACCTTCCATACCTTCCCCTATATCGCTGTGTTTTCATGCACCTCTCATACCTCCCTCTATATCGCTGTGTTTTCACACACCTCTCATAACTTCTCCTAAATCGCTGTGTTTTTGTGCACCTCTCATTCCTTCCTTTATATCACTGCGTTTTCATGCACATCTCATCACGTCTCCTATATTTCTGTGTTTTCGTGCACCTCTCATACCTCCCCCTATATCGCTGTACCTTGCGCACCTCTCATACCTTCCCCTATATCGCTGTCTTTTCGCGCACATCCCATAGATTCACCTTTATCGCTGTGTTATTGCTCACCTCTCATACCTTCCCCTATATCGCCATGTTGTTATGCACATCTCATAACGTCCTCTATATCGCTGTATATTCGCGCACCTCCCATAGCTTCCCTTATATCGCTGTGCTTTCGCGCACCTCCCATTCCTTCACCTATATCGCTGTTTTTGTGCACCTCGCATGCATTCCCGTATACCGCTGTGTTTTTGCACACCTCTCATACCTTCCCCAATATCACCATGTTTTCATGCACATCTCATAACGTCCCCAATGTCGCTAGGTTTTCACGCACCTCTCATAACTTCCTCTCTATCGCACTGTTTTCGCGCTCCTCTAATACCTTCCCCTATATCACTGTGTTTTCACGCAGCTCTCATACATTCCCCTATACCGCTGTGTTTTCGCACACCTCTCATGGATTCCCGACTATCGCCGTGTATTCATGCACATCTCATACCCTCCCCTATATCGCTGTGCTTTCGCGCATTCCCATAGCTTCACCTACATCGCTGTTTTCGCGCACCTCTCATACCTTCCCCTATATCGATGTATTTTTGCGCACATCTCATAACTTTCCCCATATTGATGTGTTTTCATGCTCATCTCATAACGTCCCCTATATCGCTCTGTATTCGCGCACATCCCATAGCATCCCTTGTATTGCTGTGCCTTCGCGCACCTCTCATACCTTCCCCTATATCGCCCTGTTTTCGTGCACCTTCCATACCTTCCCCTATATCGCTGTGTTTTCATGCACCTCTCATACCTCCCTCGATATCGCTGTGTTTTCACACACCTCTCATAACTTCTCCTAAATCGCTGTGTATTTGTGCACCTCTCATTCCTTCCTTAATATCACTGCGTTTTCATGCACATCTCATCACGTCTCCTATATTTCTGTGTTTTCGTGCACCTCTCATACCTCCCCCTATATCGCTGTACCTTGCGCACCTCTCATACCTTCCCCTATATCGCTGTCTTTTCGCGCACATCCCATAGATTCACCTTTATCGCTGTGTTATTGCTCACCTCTCATACCTTCCCCTATATCGCCATGTTGTTTTGCACATCTCATAACGTCCTCTATATCGCTGTATATTCGCGCACCTCCCATAGCTTCCCTTATATCGCTGTGCTTTCGCGCACCTCCCATTCCTTCACCTATATCGCTGTTTTCGTGCACCTCGCATGCATTCCCGTTTACCGCTGTGTTTTAGCACACCTCTCATACCTTCCCCAATATCACCATGTTTTCATGCACATCTCATAACGTCCCCAATGTCGCTGGGTTTTCACGCACCTCTCATAACTTCCTCTCTATCGCACTGTTTTCGCGCTCCTCTAATACCTTCCCCTATTTCACTGTGTTTTCACGCAGCTCTCATACATTCCCCTATACCACTGTGTTTTCGCACACCTCTCATGGATTCCCGACTATCGCCGTGTATTCATGCACATCTCATACCCTCCCCTATATCGCTGTGCTTTCGCGCATTCCCATAGCTTCACCTACATCGCTGTTTTCGCGCACCTCTCATACCTTCTCCTATATCGATGTATTTTTGCGCACATCTCATAACTTTCCCCATATTGATGTGTTTTCATGCTCATCTCATAACGTCCCCTATATCGCTCTGTATTCGCGCACATCCCATAGCATCCCTTGTATTGCTGTGCCTTCGCGCACTTCTCATACCTTCCCCTATATCGCCCTGTTTTCACGCACCTTCCATGCTTTCCCCTATATCGCTGTGTTTTCATGCACCTCTCATACCTCCCTCTATATCGTTGTGTTTTCACACACCTCTCATAACTTCTCCTAAATCGCTGTGTTTTTGTGCACCTCTCATTCCTTCCTTAATATCACTGCGTTTTCATGCACATCTCATCACGTCTCCTATATTTCTGTGTTTTCGTGCACCTCTCATACCTCCCCTTATATCGCTGTACCTTGCGCACCTCTCATACCTTCCCCTATATCGCTGTCTTTTCGCGCACATCCCATAGATTCACCTTTATCGCTGTGTTATTGCTCACCTCTCATATCTACGCATATATTGCCTTGTTTTCGCACACCTCCCATACCTTCCCCTATATCGGTGTCTTTTCACACACCTCTCAAGGCTACCCCAATATCGCCATATTTTCATGCACATCTCATAACGTCCCCTATATCGCTGTGTATTCGCGCTCCTCCCATAGAATCCCCTATATCGCTGTTTCTTCGTGCACCTCTCATACCTTCCCCAATATCGCCCTGTTTTCACACACCTCCCATTGTGTCCCCTATATCGCTGTATTTTCGCACACCTCTCATGGCTTCCCCAATATCACCGTGTTTTCATGCACATCTCACAACGTCTCCTATATCTCTGTGTATTCACGCACCTCCCATAGCATCCCCTATATCGCTGTGCCTTCGCACATCGCTCATACCTTCCTCTATATGGCCCTGTTTCCCGTGCACCTCCCATGGCTTCACCTACATCGCTGTGTTTTTGCGCACATCTCATACCTTCCCCTATATCACCGTTTTTTTGCGCACCTCTCATTTCTTCACCTATATCGCTGTGTTTCCGCTCCTCTCATTACTTCCCCTATATCGCTCTGTGTTCTCGCACTTCTGATACAGTTCCCTGTATCAACGTGTTTTCGCGCAACTCTCATAATTTCACCAATATCGCCGTGTTCTCGCACACCTCACATATCTTCCCCTATATCACTGTGTTTTCGCGCACGTCGAATAGCGTCCCCTATATCGCTCTGTTTTGACGCACCTCTCATGTCTTCCCCTATATCACTGTGTTTTCGTGCACCTCCCATACCATCCCCTATATTGCTGTGTTTCGCACACGTCTCATACCTTTCCCTATATCGCCCTGTTTTCGAGCACCTCCCATGACTTCCCCTATATCGCTGTGTTTTCGTTACCTCTCATACGTCTCCTTATATCGCTGTGTTTTCACGCACCTCTCATAACTTCCCCTGTATTGCTGTATTTTTGCGCACCTCTCATAACTTCACCTATATTGCCGTGTTTTTATGCACATCTCATAACGTCCCCTATATCACTGTGTATTCGTGCACCTCCCATAGCATCCCCTATATCGCTGTGCCTTCGCGCACCTCTCATACCTTCCCCTATATCGCCCTGTTTCCGCGCACATCCCATACCTTCCACTATATTGCCCTGTTTCGGCGCACCTCACATGTCTTCCACTACATCGCTGTGTTTTCTGGCACCTCTGATGCATTCCCCTGTAACACCATGTTTCGCGCACCTCTGATACTTTCACCTAAATCGCCGTGTTTACGCGCACCTCTCATACGGCCCCCTATATCGCCATGTTTTATGCACATCTCAATACCGTCTCCTATATAGCTGTGTTTTTGCGCACCTCCCATAGCACCCCCAATATCGCTGTGCCTTCGTGCACCTCTCATACCTTCCCCTATATCGCCCTGTTTTCGCGCACCTCCTATACCTTCCCTTATGTCACTGCGTTTTCGTGCACCTTTCATACCTTCCCCTATATCGCTGTGTTTTCGCACACCTCTCATAACTTCTCGAATATCGCTGTGTTTTTGTGCACCTCTCATACCTTCCCTAATATCACTGCGTTTTCATGCACGTCTCATCACGTCCCCTATATCGCTGTGTATTCACGCACGTCCCATAGCATCCCCTATATCGCTGTGCCTTGCGCACCTCTCATAACTTCCCCTATATCGCTGTCTTTTCGCGCACATCCCATAGATTCACCTTTATCGCTGTGTTATTGCTCACCTCTCATAGATTCCCCTATATCGCTGTGTTTTTGCTCACTTATCAAAGCTTCCACTACATCGACATGTTTTCGCACACCTCTCATGTCTTCACCTAGATCGCTATGTTTTCGATCCTCTCAATACTTCCCTTCTATCGCTGTGTTTTCTCGCACATCTTATACATTCTCCCGTATCGCCGTGTTCTCGCACACCTCTCATAACTTCCCCTATATCACTGTGTTTTCGCGCAATCCCATTGTGTCCCCTATGTCGCTGTGTTTTCGCGCACGTCTCATAGCTTCCCCTATATCGCCCTGTTTTCGTGCACATCCCATAGCTTCCACTATATTGCCCTGCTTTCGCGCACCTCACATGCATTCCACGACATAGCTGTGTTTTCTGGCACCTCTGATGCATTCCCCTGTAACGCCAGATTTTCGCGCACCTCTCATACTTTCCCCTATATCGCCGTGTTTACGCGCACCTCTCATACCTCCCCCTATATCGCCATGTTTTTATGCACAACTCATACCGTCTCCTATATCGCTGTGTTTTCGCGCACCTCCCATAGCATCCCCTATATCGCTGTGCCTTCGTGCACCTCTCATACCTTCCCCTATATCGCTGTGTTTTCACGCACCTCTCTTAACTTCTCCTATATCGCTGTGTTTTTGCACACCTCTCATACCTTCCCCTATATCGCTGTGTTTTCAGGCACCTCTCATGGCTTCCCCAATATCGCCGTGTATTCATGCACATCTCATACCGTCCCCTATATCGCTGTGTTTCGGCACACCTCCCGTAGCTTCATCTACATCGCTGTTTTCGCGCACATCCCATAGCTTCACCTTGATCGCTGTGTTATTGCTCACCTCTCATAGCTTACCCTATATCACTGTTTTTTCGCGCACCTCGCATGTCTTCACCTATATCGTTATGTTTTTGCTCCTATCATTAATTCCCCTATATCGCTGTGTTTTCTCGCACCTCTGATACATTCTCCTGTATTGCCCTGTTTTTGCGCACCTCTCATGTCTTCCCCTATATCACGCTGTTTTCGTGCACCTTCATAGCATCCCCTATATCGCTGTGCCTTCGCGCACTTCTCATAACTTCCCCTACATCGCCCTGTTTTCGCGCACCTCTTATACCTTCCCCAATATCGCTGTTTTTTCCTGCACCTCTCATAGCCACCCTTATATCGCTGTGTTTTCACGCACTTCTCATAACTTCTCCTAATTCGCCGTATTTTTGCGCAGTTCTTATACCTTCCCCTATATTGCCGTGTTTTCATGCACATCTCATAACGTCCCCTATATCACGCTGTTTTCGTGCACCTTCATAGCATCCCCTATATCGCTGTGCCTTCGCGCACCTCTCATACCTTCCCCTATATCGCCCCGTTTTTGCGCACCTTCCATACCTTCCCCTATATCGCCTCGTTTTCATGCACCCCTCATACCTCCCTCTATATCGCTGAGTTTTCACGCTCTTCTCATAATTTCTCCTATATCGCCGTATTTTTGCGCACCTCTCATGGCTTCCACAATATCGCCGTGTTTTCCTGCACATTTCTTAACGTCCCATATATTGCTGTGTATTTGCGCACCTGCCATAGCATCCTCTACATTGCTGTGCCTTCGCGCACCTCTCATACCTTCCCCTATGTCGCCCTGTTTTCGCACACTTCCCATACCGTCCCCTATATTGCCGCATTTTTGCGCACCTCTCATGGCTTCCACAATATCGCCGTGTTTTCACGCACATCTCATAACGTCTCCTATATCTCTGTGTATTCACGCACCTCACAGAGCATCCCCTATATCGCTGTGCCCTTGCTCATCGCTCATACCTGCCCCTATATCGCCCTGTTTCCCGCGCACCTCCCATGGCTTCGCCTACATCGCTGTGTTTTTGCGCACCTCTCATACCTTCTCCTATATAGCCCTGTTTTCGCGCAAATCCCAGAACTTCATCTTTATCGCTGTGTTATTGCTTACCTCTCATAGCTTCCCCTATATCGCCGTGTTTTCGCGCACCCCTCATGTCTTCACCTATATCGCTGTGTTTCCGCTCCTCTCATTACTTCCCCTATATCTCTCTGTGTTCTCGCACTTCTGATACATTTCCCTGTATCAACGTGTTTTCGCGCACCTCTCATAATTTCAACTATATCGCCGTGTTCTCGCACACCTCTCATATCTTCCCCTATATCACTGTGTTTTCGCGCACGTCCAATGGCGTCCCCTATATCGCTGTGTTTTCATGCAAATCTCATGTCTTCCCCTATATCACTCTGCTTTCGTCCACCTCCCATACCGTCCCCTATATTGCTGTGCCTTCGCACACCTCTCATACCTTCCCCTATATCGCCCTGTTTTCGCGCACCTACGATTCCTTCCGCTATATCGCTGTGTTTTTGTGCACCTTTCATACCTTCCCCTATATTGCTGTGTTTTCACACACCTCTCATACCTTCCCTAATATCACTGCGTTTTCATGCACATCTCATCACGTCCCCTATATCTCTGTATATTCACGCACCTCCCATAGCATCCCCTATATCACTGTGCCTTGCGCACCTCTCGTAGCTTACCCTATATCGCTGTGCCTTGCGCACCTCTCATAGCTTCCCCTATATCGCTGTGCCTTGCACACCTCTCATAGCTTCCCCTATATCGCTGTCTTTTCGCGCACATCCCATAGATTCAGCTTTATCACTGTGTTGATCCTCACCCCTCATAGCTTCCCCTGTATCGCCGTGTTTTTGCTCACCTGTCATTTCTTCACCTAGATCGCTATCTTTTCGCTCCTCTCAATACTTCCCCTATATGGCTGTGTTTTCATGCACATCTCATCACGTCCCATATATCGCTGTGTATTCACGCACCTCTCATAGCATCCCCTATATCGCTGTGCCTTCGCACCTCTCATACCTTCTCCAATATCGCTGTGTTTTCGTGCACCCCTCATACCTTCCCTGATATCGCTGTGTTTTTCACGCACCTCTCATAACTTCTCCTATATCACTGTATTTTTGTGCAGCTCTTATACCTTCCCCTATATTGCCGTATTTTCATACACATCTCATAGCGTCCCCTATATCGCTGTGTATTCACGCACATCCCATAGCATCCCTTATATTGCTGTGCCTTCGCGCACCTCTCATACCTTCCCCTATATGGCCCTGTTTACGCGCACCTTCCATACCTTCCCGTATATCGCTGTGTTTTCACGCACCTCTCATAATTTCTCCTATATCGCCGTATTTTTGCGCACCTCTCATGGCTTCCCCAATATCGCCACGTTTTCACGCACATCTCTTAACGTCCTATATATCGCTGTGTATTCGCGCAACTGCCATAGCATCCCCTATATCGCTGTTCCTTCGCGCACCTCTCATACCTTCCCCTATGTCGCCCTGTTTTCGCACACCTCCCATACCGTCCCCTATATCGCTGTATTTTCGCACACCTCTCATGGCTTCCCCAATATCACCGTTTTTTAATGCACATCTCATAACGTCTCCTATATCTCTGTGTATTCACGTACCTCCCATAGCATCCTCTATATCGCTGTCCCTTCGCGCATCGCTCATACCTTCCCTTATATCACCCTGTTTCCCGTGCACCTCCCATGGCTTCGCCTACACCGCTGTGTTTTTCCGCACATCTCATACCTTCCCATAAATCGCCGTGTTTTCGCGCACCTCTCATTTCTTCACCTATATCGCTGTGTTTCCGCTCCTCTCATTACTTCCCCTATATCGCTCTGTGTTCTCGCACTTCTGATACAGTTCCCTGTATCAACGTGTTTTCGCGCAACTCTCATAATTTCACCTCTTTCGCCGTGTTCTCGCACACCACTCATATCTTCCCCAAGATCACTGTGTTTTCGCGCACGTCCAATAGTGTCCCCTATATCGCTCTGTTTTCACGCACCTCTCATGTCTTCCCCTATATCACTGTGTTTTCGTGTACCTCTCATACCTCCCCTTATATCGCTGTGTTTTCACGCACCTCTCATAACTTCCCCTGTATTGCTGTATTTTTGCGCACCTCTCATAACTTCCCCTATATTGCCGTGTTTTTATGCACATCTCATAACGTCCCCTATATCACTGTGTATTCGTGCACCTCCCATAGCATCCCCTATATCGCTGTGCCTTCGCGCACCTCTCATACCTTCCCCTATATCGCCCTGTTTTCGCGCACATCCCATACCTTCCACTATATTGCCCTGTTTCCGCGCACCTCACATGTCTTTCACTACATCGTTGTGTTTTCTGGCACCTCTGATGCATTTCCCTGTAACACCAAGTTTCGCGCACCTTTCATACTTTCCCCTAAATCGCCGTTTTTACGTGCACCTCTCATACCTCCCCCTATATCGCTGTCTTTTCACGCACATCCCATAGATTCACCTTTATCGCTGTGTTATTGCTCACCTCTCATAGATTCCCCTATATCGCTGTGTTTTTGCTCACTTCTCATTGCTTCTACTACATCGACATGTTTTCGCGCACCTCTCATGTCTTCACCTAGATCGCTATGTTTTCGATCCTCTCAATACTTCCCTTATATCGCCGTTTTTTCTCGCACATCTGATACATTCTCCCGTATCGCCGTGTTTTCGCACACCTCTCATAATGTCCCCTATATCGCCGTGTTCTGGCACACCTCTCATAACTTCCCCTATATCACTGTGTTTTCGCGCACGTCCCATTGTGTCCCCTATATCGCTGTGTTTTCGCGCACCTCTCATAGCTTCCCCTATATCGCCCTGTTTTCGTGCACATCCCATAGCTTCCACTATATTGCCCTGCTTTCGCGCACCTCTCATGTATTTCACTACATAGCTGTGTTTTCTGGCACCTCTGATGCATTCCCCTGTAACGCCAAGTTTTCGCGCACCTCTCATACATTCCCCTATATCGCCGTGTTTACGCAAACCTCTCATACCTCCCCCTATATCGCCATGTTTTTATGCACAACTTATACCGTCTCCTATATCGCTGTGTTTTCGTGTACCTCTCATAGCATCCCCTATATCGCTGTGCCTTCGTGCACCTCTCATACCTTCCCCTATATCGCTGTGTTTTCACGCACCTATCTTAACTTCTCCTATATCGCTATGTTTTTGCACACCTCTCATACCTTCCCCTATATCGCTGTGTTTTCAGGCACCTCTCATGGCTTCCCCAATATCGCCGT
>NW_027274378.1:0-106634 GCF_030028105.1 Mobula birostris
CCTTAATGTCAGAGCATAGTAGTATTGAGAAAGTAACTTTTTTGTCTTGATGAACTCAGGCATGAAACAACTTTAAACCTAGTCATACTCATCTGGGAAGTTAACCAAATCTGTTTGCATTAAGTTTGCAGTCAGGACTTTTGAGTACAATTGAAATGTATACTACTTTTATGTCAAATCATTCTACTCACTGTGAAATCAACTTTTTTGTCTTTATGTGCACAGGTATGAAACAACTTTCAGACATCTCAGAATCATGTGGGAAGTTAACTTAAAGTGTTTCCATTAGGTTTGCAGTAAGTGCTTTGGAGTAAAATTGAAATGTATACTATTTGTATTGTTTAAGCACTGCATGCACTGAGATAACAACTTTTTTGTGTTGATGTGTACAGGCATGAAACAACTTTCAAACTACTCATAATCATGTGGAAAGTTAACCTAAAGTGTTTCCATTAGGTTTGCAGTAAGTGCTTTGGTGTAAAATTGAAATGTATACTACTTCTATGTCAAAGCATTCTATTCACTGTGAAATCAACTTTTTTGTCTTTATGTGTAAGCTATGAAACAACTTTCAGACATCTCAGAATCATGTGGGAAGTTAACCTATGGTGTTTCCATTAGGTTTGCAGTAAGTGCTTTGGAGTAAAATTGAAATGTATACTATCTGTATTGTCTAAGCATTGCATGCACTGAGATAACAACTTTTTTGTGTTGATGTGTACAGCCATGAAACAACTTTCAAACTACTCATAATCATGTGGGAAGTTAACCTAAGGTGTTTCCATTAGTTTGCAGTAAGTACTTTGGTGTAAAATTGAGATGTATACTACCTTAAATTCAGAGCATAGTAGTACTGAGAAATTAACTTTTTTGTCTTGATGAACTGAGGCATGAAACAACTTTAAACCTAGTCATACTCATCTGGGAAGTCAACCAAATCTGTTTGCCTTAGGTTTGCAGTCAGGACTTTTGAGTACAATTGAATTGTATACTACTTTTATGTCAAAGCATTCTATTCACTGTGAAATCAACTTATTTGTCTTTATGTGCACAGCTATGAAACAACTTTCAGACATCTCAGAATCATGTGGGAAGTTAACCTATGGTGTTTCCATTAGGTTTGCAGTAAGTACTTCGGTGTAAAATTCAAATGCATACTATTTGTATTGTCGAAGCATTGCATGCACTGAGATAACAACTTTTTTGTGTTGATGTGTACAGCCATGAAACAACTTTCAAACTACTCATAAACATGTGGGAAGTTAACCTAAGGTGTTTCCATTAGTTTGCAGTAAGTACTTTGGTGTAAAATTGAGATGTATACTACCTTAAAGTCAGAGCATAGTAGTACTGAGAAATTAACTTTTTTGTCTTGATGAACTGAGGCATGAAACAACTTTAAACCTAGTCATACTCATCTGGGAAGTCAACCAAATCTGTTTGCATTAGGTTTGCAGTCAGGACTTTTGAGTACAATTGAAATGTATACTACTTTTATGTCAAAGCATTCTATTCACTGTGAAATCAACTTTTTTCTCTTTATGTGCACAGCTATGAAACAACTTTCAGACATCTCAGAATCATGTGGGAAGTTAACCTAAGTTGTTTCCATTAGGTTTGCAGTAAGTGCTTTGGTGTAAAATTGAAATGTATACTATTTGAATTGTCTAAGCATTGCATGCACTGAGATAACAACTTTTTTGTGTTGATGTGTACAGCCATGAAACAACTTTCAAACTACTCATAATCATGTGGAAAGTTAACCTAAGGTGTTTCCATTAGGTTTGCAGTAAGTGCTTTGGTGTAAAATTGAAATGTATACTACTTTTATGTAAAAGCATTCTATTCACTGAGAAATCAACTTTTTTGTCTTTATGTGCACAGCTATGAAACAACTTTCAGACATCTCAGAATCATGTGGGAAGTTAATCTAAGTTGTTTCCATTAGGTTTGCAGTAAGTACTTTGGTGTAAAATTGAAATGCATACTATTTGTATTGTCGAAGCATTGCATGCACTGAGATAACAACTTTTTTGTGTTGATGTGTACAGCCATGAAACAACTTTCAAACTACTCATAATCATGTGGGAAGTTAACCTAAGGTGTTTCCATTAGTTTGCAGTAAGTACTTTGGTGTAAAATTGAGATGTATACTACCTTAAAGTCAGAGCATAGTCGTACTGAGAAATTAACTTTTTTGTCTTGATGAAGTGAGGCATGAAACAACTTTAAACCTAGTCATACTCATCTGGGAAGTCAACCAAATCTGTATGCATTAGGTTTGCAGTCAGGACTTTTGAGTACAATTGAAATGTATACTACTTTTATGTCAAAGCATTCTATTCACTGTGAAATCAACTTTTTTGTCTTTGTGTGCACAGGTATGAAACAACTTTCAGACATCTCAGAATCATGTGGGAAGTTAACCTAAGTTGTTTCCATTAGGTTTGCAGTAAGTGCTTTGGTGTAAAATTGAAATGTATACTATTTGAATTGTCTAAGCATTGCATGCACTGAGATAACAACTTTTTTGTGTTGATTTGTACAGCCATGAAACAACTTTCAAACTAGTCAGAATCATGTGGAAAGTTGACCTAAGGTGTTTCCATTAGGTTTGCAGTAAGTGCTTTGGTGTAAATTGAAATGTATACTATTTGTATTGTAAAAGCATTGCATGCACTGAGAAAACAACTTTTTTGTCTTGATGTGCACAGGTATGAAACAACTTTCAGACATCTCAGAATCATATGGGAAGTTAATCTAAGTTGTTTCCATTAGGTTTGCAGTAAGTACTTTGGTGTAAAATTGAAATGTATACTATTTGTATTGTCTAAGCATTACATGCACTGAGATAACAACTTTTTTGTGTTGATGTGTACAGCCATGAATCAACTTTCAAACTACTCATAATCATGTGGGAAGTTAACCTAAGGTGTTTCCATTAGTTTGCAGTAAGTACTTTGGTGTAAAATTGAGATGTATACTACCTAATGTCAGAGCATAGTAGTATTGAGAAAGTAACTTTTTTGTCTTGATGAACTCAGGCATGAAAAACTTTAAACCTAGTCATACTCATCTGGGAAGTTAACCAAATCTGTTTGCATTAAGTTTGCAGTCAGGACTTTTGAGTACAATTGAAATGTATACTACTTTTATGTCAAATCATTCTACTCACTGTGAAATCAACTTTTTTGTCTTTATGTGCACAGGTATGAAACAACTTCAGACATCTCAGAATCATGTGGGAAGTTAACTTAAAGTGTTTCCATTAGGTTTGCAGTAAGTGCTTTGGAGTAAAATTGAAATGTATACTATTTGTATTGTTTAAGCACTGCATGCACTGAGATAACAACTTTTTTGTGTTGATGTGTACAGGCATGAAACAACTTTCAAACTACTCATAATCATGTGGAAAGTTAACCTAAAGTGTTTCCATTAGGTTTGCAGTAAGTGCTTTGGTGTAAAATTGAAATGTATACTACTTTTATGTCAAAGCATTCTATTCACTGTGAAATCAACTTTTTTGTCTTTATGTGTAAGCTATGAAACAACTTTCAGACATCTCAGAATCATGTGGAAGTTAACCTATGGTGTTTCCATTAGGTTTGCAGTAAGTGCTTTGGAGTAAAATTGAAATGTATACTATCTGTATTGTCTAAGCATTGCATGCACTGAGATAACAACTTTTTTGTGTTGATGTGTACAGCCATGAAACAACTTTCAAACTACTCATAATCATGTGGGAAGTTAACCTAAGGTGTTTCCATTAGTTTGCAGTAAGTACTTTGGTGTAAAATTGAGATGTATACTACCTTAAATTCAGAGCATAGTAGTACTGAGAAATTAACTTTTTTGTCTTGATGAACTGAGGCATGAAACAACTTTAAACCTAGTCATACTCATCTGGGAAGTCAACCAAATCTGTTTGCCTTAGGTTTGCAGTCAGGACTTTTGAGTACAATTGAATTGTATACTACTTTTATGTCAAAGCATTCTATTCACTGTGAAATCAACTTTTTTGTCTTTATGTGCACAGCTATGAAACAACTTTCAGACATCTCAGAATCATGTGGGAAGTTAACCTATGGTGTTTCCATTAGGTTTGCAGTAAGTACTTTGGTGTAAAATTGAAATGCATACTATTTGTATTGTCGAAGCATTGCATGCACTGAGATAACAACTTTTTTGTGTTGATGTGTACAGCCATGAAACAACTTTCAAACTACTCATAAACATGTGGGAAGTTAACCTAAGGTGTTTCCATTAGTTTGCAGTAAGTACTTTGGTGTAAAATTGAGATGTATACTACCTTAAAGTCAGAGCATAGTAGTACTGAGAAATTAACTTTTTTGTCTTGATGAACTGAGGCATGAAACAACTTTAAACCTAGTCATACTCATCTGGGAAGTCAACCAAATCTGTTTGCATTAGGTTTGCAGTCAGGACTTTTGAGTACAATTGAAATGTATACTACTTTTATGTCAAAGCATTCTATTCACTGTGAAATCAACTTTTTTCTCTTTATGTGCACAGCTATGAAACAACTTTCAGACATCTCAGAATCATGTGGGAAGTTAACCTATGGTGTTTCCTTTAGGTTTGCAGTAAGTGCTTTGGTGTAAAATTGAAATGTATACTATTTGAATTGTCTAAGCATTGCATGCACTGAGATAACAACTTTTTTGTGTTGATTTGTACAGCCATGAAACAACTTTCAAACTAGTCAGAATCATGTGGAAAGTTGACCTAAGGTGTTTCCATTAGGTTTGCAGTAAGTGCTTTGGTGTAAAATTGAAATGTATACTATTTGTATTGTAAAAGCATTGCATGCACTGAGAAAACAACTTTTTTGTCTTGATGTGCACAGGTATGAAACAACTTTCAGGCATCTCAGAATCATGTGGGAAGTTAACCTAAGTTGTTTCCATTAGGTTTGCAGTAAGTGCTTTGGTGTAAAATTGAAATGTAGACTATTTGAATTGTCTAAGCATTGCATGCACTGAGATAACAACTTTTTTGTGTTGATTTGTACAGCCATGAAACAACTTTCAAACTAGTCAGAATCATGTGGAAAGTTGACCTAAGGTGTTTCCATTAGGTTTGCAGTAAGTGCTTTGGTGTAAAATTGAAATGTATACTATTTGTATTGTAAAAGCATTGCATGCACTGAGAAAACAACTTTTTTGTCTTGATGTGCACAGGTATGAAACAACTTTCAGACATCTCAGAATCATATGGGAAGTTAATCTAAGTTGTTTCCATTAGGTTTGCAGTAAGTACTTTGGTGTAAAATTGAAATGTATACTATTTGTATTGTCTAAGCATTACATGCACTGAGATAACAACTTTTTTGTGTTGATGTGTACAGCCATGAATCAACTTTCAAACTACTCATAATCATGTGGGAAGTTAACCTAAGGTGTTTCCATTAGTTTGCAGTAAGTACTTTGGTGTAAAATTGAGATGTATACTACCTTAATGTCAGAGCATAGTAGTATTGAGAAAGTAACTTTTTTGTCTTGATGAACTCAGGCATGAAACAACTTTAAACCTAGTCATACTCATCTGGGAAGTTAACCAAATCTGTTTGCATTAAGTTTGCAGTCAGGACTTTTGAGTACAATTGAAATGTATACTACTTTTATGTCAAATCATTCTACTCACTGTGAAATCAACTTTTTTGTCTTTATGTGCACAGGTATGAAACAACTTTCAGACATCTCAGAATCATGTGGGAAGTTAACTTAAAGTGTTTCCATTAGGTTTGCAGTAAGTGCTTTGGAGTAAAATTGAAATGTATACTATTTGTATTGTTTAAGCACTGCATGCACTGAGATAACAACTTTTTTGTGTTGATGTGTACAGGCATGAAACAACTTTCAAACTACTCATAATCATGTGGAAAGTTAACCTAAAGTGTTTCCATTAGGTTTGCAGTAAGTGCTTTGGTGTAAAATTGAAATGTATACTACTTCTATGTCAAAGCATTCTATTCACTGTGAAATCAACTTTTTTGTCTTTATGTGTAAGCTATGAAACAACTTTCAGACATCTCAGAATCATGTGGGAAGTTAACCTATGGTGTTTCCATTAGGTTTGCAGTAAGTGCTTTGGAGTAAAATTGAAATGTATACTATCTGTATTGTCTAAGCATTGCATGCACTGAGATAACAACTTTTTTGTGTTGATGTGTACAGCCATGAAACAACTTTCAAACTACTCATAATCATGTGGGAAGTTAACCTAAGGTGTTTCCATTAGTTTGCAGTAAGTACTTTGGTGTAAAATTGAGATGTATACTACCTTAAATTCAGAGCATAGTAGTACTGAGAAATTAACTTTTTTGTCTTGATGAACTGAGGCATGAAACAACTTTAAACCTAGTCATACTCATCTGGGAAGTCAACCAAATCTGTTTGCCTTAGGTTTGCAGTCAGGACTTTTGAGTACAATTGAATTGTATACTACTTTTATGTCAAAGCATTCTATTCACTGTGAAATCAACTTATTTGTCTTTATGTGCACAGCTATGAAACAACTTTCAGACATCTCAGAATCATGTGGGAAGTTAACCTATGGTGTTTCCATTAGGTTTGCAGTAAGTACTTCGGTGTAAAATTCAAATGCATACTATTTGTATTGTCGAAGCATTGCATGCACTGAGATAACAACTTTTTTGTGTTGATGTGTACAGCCATGAAACAACTTTCAAACTACTCATAAACATGTGGGAAGTTAACCTAAGGTGTTTCCATTAGTTTGCAGTAAGTACTTTGGTGTAAAATTGAGATGTATACTACCTTAAAGTCAGAGCATAGTAGTACTGAGAAATTAACTTTTTTGTCTTGATGAACTGAGGCATGAAACAACTTTAAACCTAGTCATACTCATCTGGGAAGTCAACCAAATCTGTTTGCATTAGGTTTGCAGTCAGGACTTTTGAGTACAATTGAAATGTATACTACTTTTATGTCAAAGCATTCTATTCACTGTGAAATCAACTTTTTTCTCTTTATGTGCACAGCTATGAAACAACTTTCAGACATCTCAGAATCATGTGGGAAGTTAACCTAAGTTGTTTCCATTAGGTTTGCAGTAAGTGCTTTGGTGTAAAATTGAAATGTATACTATTTGAATTGTCTAAGCATTGCATGCACTGAGATAACAACTTTTTTGTGTTGATTTGTACAGCCATGAAACAACTTTCAAACTACTCAGAATCATGTGGAAAGTTGACCTAAGGTGTTTCCATTAGGTTTGCAGTAAGTGCTTTGGTGTAAAATTGAAATGTATACTATTTGTATTGTAAAAGCATTGCATGCACTGAGAAAACAACTTTTTTGTCTTGATGTGCACAGGTATGAAACAACTTTCAGACATCTCAGAATCATATGGGAAGTTAATCTAAGTTGTTTCCATTAGGTTTGCAGTAAGTACTTTGGTGTAAAATTGAAATGTATACTATTTGTATTGTCGAAGCATTGCATGCACTGAGATAACAACTTTTTTGTGTTGATGTGTACAGCCATGAAACAACTTTCAAACTACTCATAATCATGTGGGAAGTTAACCTAAGGTGTTTCCATTAGTTTGCAGTAAGTACTTTGGTGTAAAATTGAGATGTATACTACCTTAAAGTCAGAGCATAGTCGTACTGAGAAATTAACTTTTTTGTCTTGATGAAGTGAGGCATGAAACAACTTTAAACCTAGTCATACTCATCTGGGAAGTCAACCAAATCTGTATGCATTAGGTTTGCAGTCAGGACTTTTGAGTACAATTGAAATGTATACTACTTTTATGTCAAAGCATTCTATTCACTGTGAAATCAACTTTTTTGTCTTTGTGTGCACAGGTATGAAACAACTTTCAGACATCTCAGAATCATGTGGGAAGTTAACCTAAGTTGTTTCCATTAGGTTTGCAGTAAGTGCTTTGGTGTAAAATTGAAATGTATACTATTTGAATTGTCTAAGCATTGCATGCACTGAGATAACAACTTTTTTGTGTTGATTTGTACAGCCATGAAACAACTTTCAAACTAGTCAGAATCATGTGGAAAGTTGACCTAAGGTGTTTCCATTAGGTTTGCAGTAAGTGCTTTGGTGTAAAATTGAAATGTATACTATTTGTATTGTAAAAGCATTGCATGCACTGAGAAAACAACTTTTTTGTCTTGATGTGCACAGGTATGAAACAACTTTCAGACATCTCAGAATCATATGGGAAGTTAATCTAAGTTGTTTCCATTAGGTTTGCAGTAAGTACTTTGGTGTAAAATTGAAATGTATACTATTTGTATTGTCTAAGCATTACATGCACTGAGATAACAACTTTTTTGTGTTGATGTGTACAGCCATGAATCAACTTTCAAACTACTCATAATCATGTGGGAAGTTAACCTAAGGTGTTTCCATTAGTTTGCAGTAAGTACTTTGGTGTAAAATTGAGATGTATACTACCTTAATGTCAGAGCATAGTAGTATTGAGAAAGTAACTTTTTTGTCTTGATGAACTCAGGCATGAAAAACTTTAAACCTAGTCATACTCATCTGGGAAGTTAACCAAATCTGTTTGCATTAAGTTTGCAGTCAGGACTTTTGAGTACAATTGAAATGTATACTACTTTTATGTCAAATCATTCTACTCACTGTGAAATCAACTTTTTTGTCTTTATGTGCACAGGTATGAAACAACTTTCAGACATCTCAGAATCATGTGGGAAGTTAACTTAAAGTGTTTCCATTAGGTTTGCAGTAAGTGCTTTGGAGTAAAATTGAAATGTATACTATTTGTATTGTTTAAGCACTGCATGCACTGAGATAACAACTTTTTTGTGTTGATGTGTACAGGCATGAAACAACTTTCAAACTACTCATAATCATGTGGAAAGTTAACCTAAAGTGTTTCCATTAGGTTTGCAGTAAGTGCTTTGGTGTAAAATTGAAATGTATACTACTTTTATGTCAAAGCATTCTATTCACTGTGAAATCAACTTTTTTGTCTTTATGTGTAAGCTATGAAACAACTTTCAGACATCTCAGAATCATGTGGGAAGTTAACCTATGGTGTTTCCATTAGGTTTGCAGTAAGTGCTTTGGAGTAAAATTGAAATGTATACTATCTGTATTGTCTAAGCATTGCATGCACTGAGATAACAACTTTTTTGTGTTGATGTGTACAGCCATGAAACAACTTTCAAACTACTCATAATCATGTGGGAAGTTAACCTAAGGTGTTTCCATTAGTTTGCAGTAAGTACTTTGGTGTAAAATTGAGATGTATACTACCTTAAATTCAGAGCATAGTAGTACTGAGAAATTAACTTTTTTGTCTTGATGAACTGAGGCATGAAACAACTTTAAACCTAGTCATACTCATCTGGGAAGTCAACCAAATCTGTTTGCCTTAGGTTTGCAGTCAGGACTTTTGAGTACAATTGAATTGTATACTACTTTTATGTCAAAGCATTCTATTCACTGTGAAATCAACTTTTTTGTCTTTATGTGCACAGCTATGAAACAACTTTCAGACATCTCAGAATCATGTGGGAAGTTAACCTATGGTGTTTCCATTAGGTTTGCAGTAAGTACTTTGGTGTAAAATTGAAATGCATACTATTTGTATTGTCGAAGCATTGCATGCACTGAGATAACAACTTTTTTGTGTTGATGTGTACAGCCATGAAACAACTTTCAAACTACTCATAAACATGTGGGAAGTTAACCTAAGGTGTTTCCATTAGTTTGCAGTAAGTACTTTGGTGTAAAATTGAGATGTATACTACCTTAAAGTCAGAGCATAGTAGTACTGAGAAATTAACTTTTTTGTCTTGATGAACTGAGGCATGAAACAACTTTAAACCTAGTCATACTCATCTGGGAAGTCAACCAAATCTGTTTGCATTAGGTTTGCAGTCAGGACTTTTGAGTACAATTGAAATGTATACTACTTTTATGTCAAAGCATTCTATTCACTGTGAAATCAACTTTTTTCTCTTTATGTGCACAGCTATGAAACAACTTTCAGACATCTCAGAATCATGTGGGAAGTTAACCTATGGTGTTTCCTTTAGGTTTGCAGTAAGTGCTTTGGTGTAAAATTGAAATGTATACTATTTGAATTGTCTAAGCATTGCATGCACTGAGATAACAACTTTTTTGTGTTGATTTGTACAGCCATGAAACAACTTTCAAACTAGTCAGAATCATGTGGAAAGTTGACCTAAGGTGTTTCCATTAGGTTTGCAGTAAGTGCTTTGGTGTAAAATTGAAATGTATACTATTTGTATTGTAAAAGCATTGCATGCACTGAGAAAACAACTTTTTTGTCTTGATGTGCACAGGTATGAAACAACTTTCAGACATCTCAGAATCATATGGGAAGTTAATCTAAGTTGTTTCCATTAGGTTTGCAGTAAGTACTTTGGTGTAAAATTGAAATGTATACTATTTGTATTGTCTAAGCATTACATGCACTGAGATAACAACTTTTTTGTGTTGATGTGTACAGCCATGAATCAACTTTCAAACTACTCATAATCATGTGGGAAGTTAACCTAAGGTGTTTCCATTAGTTTGCAGTAAGTACTTTGGTGTAAAATTGAGATGTATACTACCTTAATGTCAGAGCATAGTAGTATTGAGAAAGTAACTTTTTTGTCTTGATGAACTCAGGCATGAAAAACTTTAAACCTAGTCATACTCATCTGGGAAGTTAACCAAATCTGTTTGCATTAAGTTTGCAGTCAGGACTTTTGAGTACAATTGAAATGTATACTACTTTTATGTCAAATCATTCTACTCACTGTGAAATCAACTTTTTTGTCTTTATGTGCACAGGTATGAAACAACTTTCAGACATCTCAGAATCATGTGGGAAGTTAACTTAAAGTGTTTCCATTAGGTTTGCAGTAAGTGCTTTGGAGTAAAATTGAAATGTATACTATTTGTATTGTTTAAGCACTGCATGCACTGAGATAACAACTTTTTTGTGTTGATGTGTACAGGCATGAAACAACTTTCAAACTACTCATAATCATGTGGAAAGTTAACCTAAAGTGTTTCCATTAGGTTTGCAGTAAGTGCTTTGGTGTAAAATTGAAATGTATACTACTTTTATGTCAAAGCATTCTATTCACTGTGAAATCAACTTTTTTGTCTTTATGTGTAAGCTATGAAACAACTTTCAGACATCTCAGAATCATGTGGGAAGTTAACCTATGGTGTTTCCATTAGGTTTGCAGTAAGTGCTTTGGAGTAAAATTGAAATGTATACTATCTGTATTGTCTAAGCATTGCATGCACTGAGATAACAACTTTTTTGTGTTGATGTGTACAGCCATGAAACAACTTTCAAACTACTCATAATCATGTGGGAAGTTAACCTAAGGTGTTTCCATTAGTTTGCAGTAAGTACTTTGGTGTAAAATTGAGATGTATACTACCTTAAATTCAGAGCATAGTAGTACTGAGAAATTAACTTTTTTGTCTTGATGAACTGAGGCATGAAACAACTTTAAACCTAGTCATACTCATCTGGGAAGTCAACCAAATCTGTTTGCCTTAGGTTTGCAGTCAGGACTTTTGAGTACAATTGAATTGTATACTACTTTTATGTCAAAGCATTCTATTCACTGTGAAATCAACTTTTTTGTCTTTATGTGCACAGCTATGAAACAACTTTCAGACATCTCAGAATCATGTGGGAAGTTAACCTATGGTGTTTCCATTAGGTTTGCAGTAAGTACTTTGGTGTAAAATTGAAATGCATACTATTTGTATTGTCGAAGCATTGCATGCACTGAGATAACAACTTTTTTGTGTTGATGTGTACAGCCATGAAACAACTTTCAAACTACTCATAAACATGTGGGAAGTTAACCTAAGGTGTTTCCATTAGTTTGCAGTAAGTACTTTGGTGTAAAATTGAGATGTATACTACCTTAAAGTCAGAGCATAGTAGTACTGAGAAATTAACTTTTTTGTCTTGATGAACTGAGGCATGAAACAACTTTAAACCTAGTCATACTCATCTGGGAAGTCAACCAAATCTGTTTGCATTAGGTTTGCAGTCAGGACTTTTGAGTACAATTGAAATGTATACTACTTTTATGTCAAAGCATTCTATTCACTGTGAAATCAACTTTTTTCTCTTTATGTGCACAGCTATGAAACAACTTTCAGACATCTCAGAATCATGTGGGAAGTTAACCTATGGTGTTTCCTTTAGGTTTGCAGTAAGTGCTTTGGAGTAAAATTGAAATGTATACTATTTGTATTGTCTAAGCATTGCATGCTCTGAGATAACAACTTTTTTCTGTTGATGTGTACAGCCATGAAACAACTTTCAAACTACTCATAATCATGTGGAAAGTTAACCTAAGGTGTTTCCATTAGGTTTGCAGTAAGTGCTTTGGTGTAAAATTGAAATGTATACTACTTTTATGTTAAAGCATTCTATTCACTGGGAAATCAACTTTTTTGTCTTTATGTGCACAGCTATGAAACAACTTTCAGACATCTCAGAATCATGTGGGAAGTTAACCTATGTTGTTTCCATTAGGTTTGCAGTAAGTGCTTTGGTGTAAAATTGAAATGTATACTATTTGAATTGTCTAAGCATTGCATGCACTGAGATAACAACTTTTTTGTGTTGATTTGTACAGCCATGAAACAACTTTCAAACTACTCAGAATCATGTGGAAAGTTGACCTAAGGTGTTTCCATTAGGTTTGCAGTAAGTGCTTTGGTGTAAAATTGAAATGTATACTATTTGTATTGTAAAAGCATTGCATGCACTGAGAAAACAACTTTTTTGTCTTGATGTGCACAGGTATGAAACAACTTTCAGACATCTCAGAATCATATGGGAAGTTAATCTAAGTTGTTTCCATTAGGTTTGCAGTAAGTACTTTGGTGTAAAATTGAAATGTATACTATTTGTATTGTCGAAGCATTGCATGCACTGAGATAACAACTTTTTTGTGTTGATGTGTACAGCCATGAAACAACTTTCAAACTACTCATAATCATGTGGGAAGTTAACCTAAGGTGTTTCCATTAGTTTGCAGTAAGTACTTTGGTGTAAAATTGAGATGTATACTACCTTAAAGTCAGAGCATAGTCGTACTGAGAAATTAACTTTTTTGTCTTGATGAAGTGAGGCATGAAACAACTTTAAACCTAGTCATACTCATCTGGGAAGTCAACCAAATCTGTATGCATTAGGTTTGCAGTCAGGACTTTTGAGTACAATTGAAATGTATACTACTTTTATGTCAAAGCATTCTATTCACTGTGAAATCAACTTTTTTGTCTTTATGTGCACAGGTATGAAACAACTTTCAGACATCTCAGAATCATGTGGGAAGTTAACCTAAGTTGTTTCCATTAGGTTTGCAGTAAGTGCTTTGGTGTAAAATTGAAATGTATACTATTTGAATTGTCTAAGCATTGCATGCACTGAGATAACAACTTTTTTGTGTTGATTTGTACAGCCATGAAACAACTTTCAAACTAGTCAGAATCATGTGGAAAGTTGACCTAAGGTGTTTCCATTAGGTTTGCAGTAAGTGCTTTGGTGTAAAATTGAAATGTATACTATTTGTATTGTAAAAGCATTGCATGCACTGAGAAAACAACTTTTTTGTCTTGATGTGCACAGGTATGAAACAACTTTCAGACATCTCAGAATCATATGGGAAGTTAATCTAAGTTGTTTCCATTAGGTTTGCAGTAAGTACTTTGGTGTAAAATTGAAATGTATACTATTTGTATTGTCTAAGCATTACATGCACTGAGATAACAACTTTTTTGTGTTGATGTGTACAGCCATGAATCAACTTTCAAACTACTCATAATCATGTGGGAAGTTAACCTAAGGTGTTTCCATTAGTTTGCAGTAAGTACTTTGGTGTAAAATTGAGATGTATACTACCTTAATGTCAGAGCATAGTAGTATTGAGAAAGTAACTTTTTTGTCTTGATGAACTCAGGCATGAAAAACTTTAAAGCTAGTCATACTCATCTGGGAAGTTAACCAAATCTGTTTACATTAAGTTTGCAGTCAGGACTTTTGAGTACAATTGAAATGTATACTACTTTTATGTCAAATCATTCTACTCACTGTGAAATCAACTTTTTTGTCTTTATGTGCACAGGTATGAAACAACTTTCAGACATCTCAGAATCATGTGGGAAGTTAACTTAAAGTGTTTCCATTAGGTTTGCAGTAAGTGCTTTGGAGTAAAATTGAAATGTATACTATTTGTATTGTTTAAGCACTGCATGCACTGAGATAACAACTTTTTTGTGTTGATGTGTACAGGCATGAAACAACTTTCAAACTACTCATAATCATGTGGAAAGTTAACCTAAAGTGTTTCCATTAGGTTTGCAGTAAGTGCTTTGGTGTAAAATTGAAATGTATACTACTTTTATGTCAAAGCATTCTATTCACTGTGAAATCAACTTTTTTGTCTTTATGTGTAAGCTATGAAACAACTTTCAGACATCTCAGAATCATGTGGGAAGTTAACCTATGGTGTTTCCATTAGGTTTGCAGTAAGTGCTTTGGAGTAAAATTGAAATGTATACTATCTGTATTGTCTAAGCATTGCATGCACTGAGATAACAACTTTTTTGTGTTGATGTGTACAGCCATGAAACAACTTTCAAACTACTCATAATCATGTGGGAAGTTAACCTAAGGTGTTTCCATTAGTTTGCAGTAAGTACTTTGGTGTAAAATTGAGATGTATACTACCTTAAATTCAGAGCATAGTAGTACTGAGAAATTAACTTTTTTGTCTTGATGAACTGAGGCATGAAACAACTTTAAACCTAGTCATACTCATCTGGGAAGTCAACCAAATCTGTTTGCCTTAGGTTTGCAGTCAGGACTTTTGAGTACAATTGAATTGTATACTACTTTTATGTCAAAGCATTCTATTCACTGTGAAATCAACTTTTTTGTCTTTATGTGCACAGCTATGAAACAACTTTCAGACATCTCAGAATCATGTGGGAAGTTAACCTATGGTGTTTCCATTAGGTTTGCAGTAAGTACTTTGGTGTAAAATTGAAATGCATACTATTTGTATTGTCGAAGCATTGCATGCACTGAGATAACAACTTTTTTGTGTTGATGTGTACAGCCATGAAACAACTTTCAAACTACTCATAAACATGTGGGAAGTTAACCTAAGGTGTTTCCATTAGTTTGCAGTAAGTACTTTGGTGTAAAATTGAGATGTATACTACCTTAAAGTCAGAGCATAGTAGTACTGAGAAATTAACTTTTTTGTCTTGATGAACTGAGGCATGAAACAACTTTAAACCTAGTCATACTCATCTGGGAAGTCAACCAAATCTGTTTGCATTAGGTTTGCAGTCAGGACTTTTGAGTACAATTGAAATGTATACTACTTTTATGTCAAAGCATTCTATTCACTGTGAAATCAACTTTTTTCTCTTTATGTGCACAGCTATGAAACAACTTTCAGACATCTCAGAATCATGTGGGAAGTTAACCTATGGTGTTTCCTTTAGGTTTGCAGTAAGTGCTTTGGAGTAAAATTGAAATGTATACTATTTGTATTGTCTAAGCATTGCATGCTCTGAGATAACAACTTTTTTCTGTTGATGTGTACAGCCATGAAACAACTTTCAAACTACTCATAATCATGTGGAAAGTTAACCTAAGGTGTTTCCATTAGGTTTGCAGTAAGTGCTTTGGTGTAAAATTGAAATGTATACTACTTTTATGTTAAAGCATTCTATTCACTGGGAAATCAACTTTTTTGTCTTTATGTGCACAGCTATGAAACAACTTTCAGACATCTCAGAATCATGTGGGAAGTTAACCTAAGTTGTTTCCATTAGGTTTGCAGTAAGTGCTTTGGTGTAAAATTGAAATGTATACTATTTGAATTGTCTAAGCATTGCATGCACTGAGATAACAACTTTTTTGTGTTGATTTGTACAGCCATGAAACAACTTTCAAACTACTCAGAATCATGTGGAAAGTTGACCTAAGGTGTTTCCATTAGGTTTGCAGTAAGTGCTTTGGTGTAAAATTGAAATGTATACTATTTGTATTGTAAAAGCATTGCATGCACTGAGAAAACAACTTTTTTGTCTTGATGTGCACAGGTATGAAACAACTTTCAGACATCTCAGAATCATATGGGAAGTTAATCTAAGTTGTTTCCATTAGGTTTGCAGTAAGTACTTTGGTGTAAAATTGAAATGTATACTATTTGTATTGTCGAAGCATTGCATGCACTGAGATAACAACTTTTTTGTGTTGATGTGTACAGCCATGAAACAACTTTCAAACTACTCATAATCATGTGGGAAGTTAACCTAAGGTGTTTCCATTAGTTTGCAGTAAGTACTTTGGTGTAAAATTGAGATGTATACTACCTTAAAGTCAGAGCATAGTCGTACTGAGAAATTAACTTTTTTGTCTTGATGAAGTGAGGCATGAAACAACTTTAAACCTAGTCATACTCATCTGGGAAGTCAACCAAATCTGTATGCATTAGGTTTGCAGTCAGGACTTTTGAGTACAATTGAAATGTATACTACTTTTATGTCAAAGCATTCTATTCACTGTGAAATCAACTTTTTTGTCTTTATGTGCACAGGTATGAAACAACTTTCAGACATCTCAGAATCATGTGGGAAGTTAACCTAAGTTGTTTCCATTAGGTTTGCAGTAAGTGCTTTGGAGTAATATTGAAATGTATACTATTTGTATTGTTTAAGCACTGCATGCACTGAGATAACAACTTTTTTGTGTTGATGTGTACAGCCATGAAACAACTTTCAAACTACTCATGATCATGTGGAAAGTTGACCTAAGGTGTTTCCATTAGGTTTGCAGTAAGTGCTTTGGTGTAAAATTGAAATGTATACTATTTGTATTGTAAAAGCGTTGCATGCACTGAGAAAACAACTTTTTTGTCTTGATGTGCACAGGTATGAAACAACTTTCAGACATCTCAGAATCATATGGGAAGTTAATCTAAGTTGTTTCCATTAGGTTTGCAGTAAGTACTTTGGTTTAAAATTGAAATGTATACTATTTGTATTGTCTAAGCATTACATGCACTGAGATAACAACTTTTTTGTGTTGATGTGTACAGCCACGAATCAACTTTCAAACTACTCATAATCATGTGGGAAGTTAACCTAAGGTGTTTCCATTAGTTTGCAGTAAGTACTTTGGTGTAAAATTGAGATGTATACTACCTTAATGTCAGAGCATAGTAGTACTGAGAAAGTAACTTTTTTGTCTTGATGAACTCAGGCATGAAAAACTTTAAACCTAGTCATACTCATCTGGGAAGTTAACCAAATCTGTTTGCATTAAGTTTGCAGTCAGGACTTTTGAGTACAATTGAAATGTATACTACTTTTATGTCAAATCATTCTACTCACTGTGAAATCAACTTTTTTGTCTTTATGTGCACAGGTATGAAACAACTTTCAGACATCTCAGAATCATGTGGGAAGTTAACTTAAAGTGTTTCCATTAGGTTTGCAGTAAGTGCTTTGGAGTAAAATTGAAATGTATACTATTTGTATTGTTTAAGCACTGCATGCACTGAGATAACAACTTTTTTGTGTTGATGTGTACAGCCATGAAACAACTTTCAAACTACTCATAATCATGTGGAAAGTTAACCTAAAGTGTTTCCATTAGGTTTGCAGTAAGTGCTTTGGTGTAAAATTGAAATGTATACTACTTTTATGTCAAAGCATTCTATTCACTGTGAAATCAACTTTTTTGTCTTTATGTGTAAGCTATGAAACAACTTTCAGACATCTCAGAATCATGTGGGAAGTTAACCTATGGTGTTTCCATTAGGTTTGCAGTAAGTGCTTTGGAGTAAAATTGAAATGTATACTATCTGTATTGTCTAAGCATTGCATGCACTGAGATAACAACTTTTTTGTGTTGATGTGTACAGCCATGAAACAACTTTCAAACTACTCATAATCATGTGGGAAGTTAACCTAAGGTGTTTCCATTAGTTTGCAGTAAGTACTTTGGTGTAAAATTGAGATGTATACTACCTTAAATTCAGAGCATAGTAGTACTGAGAAATTAACTTTTTTGTCTTGATGAACTGAGGCATGAAACAACTTTAAACCTAGTCATACTCATCTGGGAAGTCAACCAAATCTGTTTGCATTAGGTTTGCAGTCAGGACTTTTGAGTACAATTGAATTGTATACTACTTTTATGTCAAAGCATTCTATTCACTGTGAAATCAACTTTTTTGTCTTTATGTGCACAGCTATGAAACAACTTTCAGACATCTCAGAATCATGTGGGAAGTTAACCTATGGTGTTTCCATTAGGTTTGCAGTAAGTACTTTGGTGTAAAATTGAAATGCATACTATTTGTATTGTCGAAGCATTGCATGCACTGAGATAACAACTTTTTTGTGTTGATGTGTACAGCCATGAAACAACTTTCAAACTACTCATAATCATGTGGGAAGTTAACCTAAGGTGTTTCCATTAGTTTGCAGTAAGTACTTTGGTGTAAAATTGAGATGTATACTACCTTAAAGTCAGAGCATAGTCGTACTGAGAAATTAACTTTTTTGTCTTGATGAAGTGAGGCATGAAACAACTTTAAACCTAGTCATACTCATCTGGGAAGTCAACCAAATCTGTTTGCATTAGGTTTGCAGTCAGGACTTTTGAGTACAATTGAAATGTATACTACTTTTATGTCAAAGCATTCTATTCACTGTGAAATCAACTTTTTTGTCTTTATGTGCACAGGTATGAAACAATTTTCAGACATCTCAGAATCATGTGGGAAGTTAAATTAAAGTGTTTCCATTAGGTTTGCAGTAAGTGCTTTGGAGTAATATTGAAATGTATACTATTTGTATTGTTTAAGCACTGCATGCACTGAGATAACAACTTTTTTGTGTTGATGTGTACAGCCATGAAACAACTTTCAAACTACTCATAATCATGTGGAAAGTTAACCTAAAGTGTTTCCATTAGGTTTGCAGTAAGTGTTTTGGTGTAAAATTGAATTGTATACTACTTTTATGTCAAAGCATTCTATTCACTGTGAAATCAACTTTTTTGTCTTTATGTGCACAGCTATGAAACAACTTTCAGACATCTCAGAATCATGTGGGAAGTTAAACTATGGTGTTTCCATTAGGTTTGCAGTAAGTACTTTGGTGTAAAATTGAAATGCATACTATTTGTATTGTCGAAGCATTGCATGCACTGAGATAACAACTTTTTTGTGTTGATGTGTACAGCCATGATACAACTTTCAAACTACTCATAATCATGTGGGAAGTTAACCTAAGGTGTTTCCATTAGTTTGCAGTAAGTACTTTGGTGTAAAATTGAGATGTATACTACCTTAAAGTCAGAGCATAGTAGTACTGAGAAATTAACTTTTTTGTCTTGATGAACTGAGGCATGAAACAACTTTAAACCTAGTCATACTCATCTGGGAAGTCAACCAAATCTGTTTGCATTAGGTTTGCAGTCAGGACTTTTGAGTACAATTGAAATGTATACTACTTTTATGTCAAAGCATTCTATTCACTGTGAAATCAACTTTTTTGTCTTTATGTGCACAGCTATGAAACAACTTTCAGACATCTCAGAATCATGTGGGAAGTTAACCTAAGTTGTTTCCATTAGGTTTGCAGTAAGTGCTTTGGTGTAAAATTGAAATGTATACTATTTGAATTGTCTAAGCATTGCATGCACTGAGATAACAACTTTTTTGTGTTGATGTGTACAGCCATGAAACAACTTTCAAACTACTCATAATCATGTGGAAAGTTGACCTAAGGTGTTTCCATTAGGTTTGCAGTAAGTGCTTTGGTGTAAAATTGAAATGTATACTATTTGTATTGTAAAAGCATTGCATGCACTGAGAAAACAACTTTTTTGTCTTGATGTGCACAGGTATGAAACAACTTTCAGACATCTCAGAATCATATGGGAAGTTAATCTAAGTTGTTTCCATTAGGTTTGCAGTAAGTACTTTGGTGTAAAATTGAAATGTATACTATTTGTATTGTCTAAGCATTACATGCACTGAGATAACAACTTTTTTGTGTTGATGTGTACAGCCATGAATCAACTTTCAAACTACTCATAATCATGTGGGAAGTTAACCTAAGGTGTTTCCATTAGTTTGCAGTAAGTACTTTGGTGTAAAATTGAGATGTATACTACCTTAATGTCAGAGCATAGTAGTACTGAGAAAGTAACTTTTTTGTCTTGATGAACTCAGGCATGAAAAACTTTAAACCTAGTCATACTCATCTGGGAAGTTAACCAAATCTGTTTGCATTAAGTTTGCAGTCAGGACTTTTGAGTACAATTGAAATGTATACTACTTTTATGTCAAATCATTCTACTCACTGTGAAATCAACTTTTTTGTCTTTATGTGCACAGGTATGAAACAACTTTCAGACATCTCAGAATCATGTGGGAAGTTAACTTAAAGTGTTTCCATTAGGTTTGCAGTAAGTGCTTTGGAGTAAAATTGAAATGTATACTATTTGTATTGTTTAAGCACTGCATGCACTGAGATAACAACTTTTTTGTGTTGATGTGTACAGCCATGAAACAACTTTCAAACTACTCATAATCATGTGGAAAGTTAACCTAAAGTGTTTCCATTAGGTTTGCAGTAAGTGCTTTGGTGTAAAATTGAAATGTATACTACTTTTATGTCAAAGCATTCTATTCACTGTGAAATCAACTTTTTTGTCTTTATGTGTAAGCTATGAAACAACTTTCAGACATCTCAGAATCATGTGGGAAGTTAACCTATGGTGTTTCCATTAGGTTTGCAGTAAGTGCTTTGGAGTAAAATTGAAATGTATACTATCTGTATTGTCTAAGCATTGCATGCACTGAGATAACAACTTTTTTGTGTTGATGTGTACAGCCATGAAACAACTTTCAAACTACTCATAATCATGTGGGAAGTTAACCTAAGGTGTTTCCATTAGTTTGCAGTAAGTACTTTGGTGTAAAATTGAGATGTATACTACCTTAAATTCAGAGCATAGTAGTACTGAGAAATTAACTTTTTTGTCTTGATGAACTGAGGCATGAAACAACTTTAAACCTAGTCATACTCATCTGGGAAGTCAACCAAATCTGTTTGCATTAGGTTTGCAGTCAGGACTTTTGAGTACAATTGAATTGTATACTACTTTTATGTCAAAGCATTCTATTCACTGTGAAATCAACTTTTTTGTCTTTATGTGCACAGCTATGAAACAACTTTCAGACATCTCAGAATCATGTGGGAAGTTGACCTATGGTGTTTCCATTAGGTTTGCAGTAAGTACTTTGGTGTAAAATTGAAATGCATACTATTTGTATTGTCGAAGCATTGCATGCACTGAGATAACAACTTTTTTGTGTTGATGTGTACAGCCATGAAACAACTTTCAAACTACTCATAATCATGTGGGAAGTTAACCTAAGGTGTTTCCATTAGTTTGCAGTAAGTACTTTGGTGTAAAATTGAGATGTATACTACCTTAAAGTCAGAGCATAGTCGTACTGAGAAATTAACTTTTTTGTCTTGATGAAGTGAGGCATGAAACAACTTTAAACCTAGTCATACTCATCTGGGAAGTCAACCAAATCTGTTTGCATTAGGTTTGCAGTCAGGACTTTTGAGTACAATTGAAATGTATACTACTTTTATGTCAAAGCATTCTATTCACTGTGAAATCAACTTTTTTGTCTTTATGTGCACAGGTATGAAACAATTTTCAGACATCTCAGAATCATGTGGGAAGTTAAATTAAAGTGTTTCCATTAGGTTTGCAGTAAGTGCTTTGGAGTAATATTGAAATGTATACTATTTGTATTGTTTAAGCACTGCATGCACTGAGATAACAACTTTTTTGTGTTGATGTGTACAGTCATGAAACAACTTTCAAACTACTCATAATCATGTGGAAAGTTAACCTAAAGTGTTTCCATTAGGTTTGCAGTAAGTGTTTTGGTGTAAAATTGAATTGTATACTACTTTTATGTCAAAGCATTCTATTCACTGTGAAATCAACTTTTTTGTCTTTATGTGCACAGCTATGAAACAACTTTCAGACATCTCAGAATCATGTGGGAAGTTAAACTATGGTGTTTCCATTAGGTTTGCAGTAAGTACTTTGGTGTAAAATTGAAATGCATACTATTTGTATTGTCGAAGCATTGCATGCACTGAGATAACAACTTTTTTGTGTTGATGTGTACAGCCATGATACAACTTTCAAACTACTCATAATCATGTGGGAAGTTAACCTAAGGTGTTTCCATTAGTTTGCAGTAAGTACTTTGGTGTAAAATTGAGATGTATACTACCTTAAAGTCAGAGCATAGTAGTACTGAGAAATTAACTTTTTTGTCTTGATGAACTGAGGCATGAAACAACTTTAAACCTAGTCATACTCATCTGGGAAGTCAACCAAATCTGTTTGCATTAGGTTTGCAGTCAGGACTTTTGAGTACAATTGAAATGTATACTACTTTTATGTCAAAGCATTCTATTCACTGTGAAATCAACTTTTTTGTCTTTATGTGCACAGCTATGAAACAACTTTCAGACATCTCAGAATCATGTGGGAAGTTAACCTAAGTTGTTTCCATTAGGTTTGCAGTAAGTGCTTTGGTGTAAAATTGAAATGTATACTATTTGAATTGTCTAAGCATTGCATGCACTGAGATAACAACTTTTTTGTGTTGATGTGTACAGCCATGAAACAACTTTCAAACTACTCATAATCATGTGGAAAGTTGACCTAAGGTGTTTCCATTAGGTTTGCAGTAAGTGCTTTGGTGTAAAATTGAAATGTATACTATTTGTATTGTAAAAGCATTGCATGCACTGAGAAAACAACTTTTTTGTCTTGATGTGCACAGGTATGAAACAACTTTCAGACATCTCAGAATCATATGGGAAGTTAATCTAAGTTGTTTCCATTAGGTTTGCAGTAAGTACTTTGGTGTAAAATTGAAATGTATACTATTTGTATTGTCTAAGCATTACATGCACTGAGATAACAACTTTTTTGTGTTGATGTGTACAGCCATGAATCAACTTTCAAACTACTCATAATCATGTGGGAAGTTAACCTAAGGTGTTTCCATTAGTTTGCAGTAAGTACTTTGGTGTAAAATTGAGATGTATACTACCTTAATGTCAGAGCATAGTAGTACTGAGAAAGTAAATTTTTTGTCTTGATGAACTCAGGCATGAAAAACTTTAAACCTAGTCATACTCATCTGGGAAATTAACCAAATCTGTTTGCATTAAGTTTGCAGTCAGGACTTTTGAGTACAATTGAAATGTATACTACTTTTATGTCAAATCATTCTACTCACTGTGAAATCAACTTTTTTGTCTTTATGTGCACAGGTATGAAACAACTTTCAGACATCTCAGAATCATGTGGGAAGTTAACTTAAAGTGTTTCCATTAGGTTTGCAGTAAGTGCTGTGGAGTAAAATTGAAATGTATACTATTTGTATTGTTTAAGCACTGCATGCACTGAGATAACAACTTTTTTGTGTTGATGTGTACAGGCATGAAACAACTTTCAAACTACTCATAATCATGTGGAAAGTTAACCTAAAGTGTTTCCATTAGGTTTGCAGTAAGTGCTTTGGTGTAAAATTGAAATGTATACTACTTTTATGTCAAAGCATTCTATTCACTGTGAAATCAACTTTTTTGTCTTTATGTGTAAGCTATGAAACAACTTTCAGACATCTCAGAATCATGTGGGAAGTTAACCTATGGTGTTTCCATTAGGTTTGCAGTAAGTGCTTTGGAGTAAAATTGAAATGTATACTATCTGTATTGTCTAAGCATTGCATGCACTGAGATAACAACTTTTTTGTGTTGATGTGTACAGCCATGAAACAACTTTCAAACTACTCATAATCATGTGGGAAGTTAACCTAAGGTGTTTCCATTAGTTTGCAGTAAGTACTTTGGTGTAAAATTGAGATGTATACTACCTTAAATTCAGAGCATAGTAGTACTGAGAAATTAACTTTTTTGTCTTGATGAACTGAGGCATGAAACAACTTTAAACCTAGTCATACTCATCTGGGAAGTCAACCAAATCTGTTTGCATTAGGTTTGCAGTCAGGACTTTTGAGTACAATTGAATTGTATACTACTTTTATGTCAAAGCATTCTATTCACTGTGAAATCAACTTTTTTGTCTTTATGTGCACAGCTATGAAACAACTTTCAGACATCTCAGAATCATGTGGGAAGTTAACCTATGGTGTTTCCATTAGGTTTGCAGTAAGTACTTTGGTGTAAAATTGAAATGCATACTATTTGTATTGTCGAAGCATTGCATGCACTGAGATAACAACTTTTTTGTGTTGATGTGTACAGCCATGAAACAACTTTCAAACTACTCATAATCATGTGGGAAGTTAACCTAAGGTGTTTCCATTAGTTTGCAGTAAGTACTTTGGTGTAAAATTGAGATGTATACTACCTTAAAGTCAGAGCATAGTCGTACTGAGAAATTAACTTTTTTGTCTTGATGAAGTGAGGCATGAAACAACTTTAAACCTAGTCATACTCATCTGGGAAGTCAACCAAATCTGTTTGCATTAGGTTTGCAGTCAGGACTTTTGAGTACAATTGAAATGTATACTACTTTTATGTCAAAGCATTCTATTCACTGTGAAATCAACTTTTTTGTCTTTATGTGCACAGGTATGAAACAACTTTCAGACATCTCAGAATCATGTGGGAAGTTAAATTAAAGTGTTTCCATTAGGTTTGCAGTAAGTGCTTTGGAGTAATATTGAAATGTATACTATTTGTATTGTTTAAGCACTGCATGCACTGAGATAACAACTTTTTTGTGTTGATGTGTACAGCCATGAAACAACTTTCAAACTACTCATAATGATGTGGAAAGTTAACCTAAAGTGTTTCCATTAGGTTTGCAGTAAGTGTTTTGGTGTAAAATTGAATTGTATACTACTTTTATGTCAAAGCATTCTATTCACTGTGAAATCAACTTTTTTGTCTTTATGTGCACAGCTATGAAACAACTTTCAGACATCTCAGAATCATGTGGGAAGTTAACCTATGGTGTTTCCATTAGGTTTGCAGTAAGTGCTTTGGAGTAAAATTGAAATGTATACTATCTGTATTGTCTAAGCATTGCATGCACTGAGATAACAACTTTTTTGTGTTGATGTGTACAGCCATGAAACAACTTTCAAACTACTCATAATCATGTGGGAAGTTAACCTAAGGTGTTTCCATTAGTTTGCAGTAAGTACTTTGGTGTAAAATTGAGATGTATACTACCTTAAATTCAGAGCATAGTAGTACTGAGAAATTAACTTTTTTGTCTTGATGAACTGAGGCATGAAACAACTTTAAACCTAGTCATACTCATCTGGGAAGTCAACCAAATCTGTTTGCATTAGGTTTGCAGTCAGGACTTTTGAGTACAATTGAATTGTATACTACTTTTATGTCAAAGCATTCTATTCACTGTGAAATCAACTTTTTTGTCTTTATGTGCACAGCTATGAAACAACTTTCAGACATCTCAGAATCATGTGGGAAGTTAACCTATGGTGTTTCCATTAGGTTTGCAGTAAGTACTTTGGTGTAAAATTGAAATGCATACTATTTGTATTGTCGAAGCATTGCATGCACTGAGATAACAACTTTTTTGTGTTGATGTGTACAGCCATGAAACAACTTTCAAACTACTCATAATCATGTGGGAAGTTAACCTAAGGTGTTTCCATTAGTTTGCAGTAAGTACTTTGGTGTAAAATTGAGATGTATACTACCTTAAAGTCAGAGCATAGTCGTACTGAGAAATTAACTTTTTTGTCTTGATGAAGTGAGGCATGAAACAACTTTAAACCTAGTCATACTCATCTGGGAAGTCAACCAAATCTGTTTGCATTAGGTTTGCAGTCAGGACTTTTGAGTACAATTGAAATGTATACTACTTTTATGTCAAAGCATTCTATTCACTGTGAAATCAACTTTTTTGTCTTTATGTGCACAGGTATGAAACAACTTTCAGACATCTCAGAATCATGTGGGAAGTTAAATTAAAGTGTTTCCATTAGGTTTGCAGTAAGTGCTTTGGAGTAATATTGAAATGTATACTATTTGTATTGTTTAAGCACTGCATGCACTGAGATAACAACTTTTTTGTGTTGATGTGTACAGCCATGAAACAACTTTCAAACTACTCATAATCATGTGGAAAGTTAACCTAAAGTGTTTCCATTAGGTTTGCAGTAAGTGTTTTGGTGTAAAATTGAATTGTATACTACTTTTATGTCAAAGCATTCTATTCACTGTGAAATCAACTTTTTTGTCTTTATGTGCACAGCTATGAAACAACTTTCAGACATCTCAGAATCATGTGGGAAGTTAACCTATGGTGTTTCCATTAGGTTTGCAGTAAGTGCTTTGGAGTAAAATTGAAATGTATACTATCTGTATTGTCTAAGCATTGCATGCACTGAGATAACAACTTTTTTGTGTTGATGTGTACAGCCATGAAACAACTTTCAAACTACTCATAATCATGTGGGAAGTTAACCTAAGGTGTTTCCATTAGTTTGCAGTAAGTACTTTGGTGTAAAATTGAGATGTATACTACCTTAAATTCAGAGCATAGTAGTACTGAGAAATTAACTTTTTTGTCTTGATGAACTGAGGCATGAAACAACTTTAAACCTAGTCATACTCATCTGGGAAGTCAACCAAATCTGTTTGCATTAGGTTTGTAGTCAGGACTTTTGAGTACAATTGAATTGTATACTACTTTTATGTCAAAGCATTCTATTCACTGTGAAATCAACTTTTTTGTCTTTATGTGCACAGCTATGAAACAACTTTCAGACATCTCAGAATCATGTGGGAAGTTAACCTATGGTGTTTCCATTAGGTTTGCAGTAAGTACTTTGGTGTAAAATTGAAATGCATACTATTTGTATTGTCGAAGCACTGCATGCACTGAGATAACAACTTTTTTGTGTTGTTGTGTACAGCCATGAAACAACTTTCAAACTACTCATAATCATGTGGGAAGTTAACCTAAGGTGTTTCCATTAGTTTGCAGTAAGTACTTTGGTGTAAAATTGAGATGTATACTACCTTAAAGTCAGAGCATAGTCGTACTGAGAAATTAACTTTTTTGTCTTGATGAAGTGAGGCATGAAACAACTTTAAACCTAGTCATACTCATCTGGGAAGTCAACCAAATCTGTTTGCATTAGGTTTGCAGTCAGGACTTTTGAGTACAATTGAAATGTATACTACTTTTATGTCAAAGCATTCTATTCACTGCGAAATCAACTTTTTTGTCTTTATGTGCACAGGTATGAAACAACTTTCAGACATCTCAGAATCATGTGGGAAGTTAAATTAAAGTGTTTCCATTAGGTTTGCAGTAAGTGCTTTGGAGTAATATTGAAATGTATACTATTTGTATTGTTTAAGCACTGCATGCACCGAGATAACAACTTTTTTGTGTTGATGTGTACAGCCATGAAACAACTTTCAAACTACTCATAATCATGTGGAAAGTTAACCTAAAGTGTTTCCATTAGGTTTGCAGTAAGTGTTTTGGTGTAAAATTGAATTGTATACTACTTTTATGTCAAAGCATTCTATTCACTGTGAAATCAACTTTTTTGTCTTTATGTGCACAGCTATGAAACAACTTTCAGACATCTCAGAATCATGTGGGAAGTTAACCTAAGTTGTTTCCATTAGGTTTGCAGTAAGTGCTTTGGAGTAAAATTGAAATGTATACTATCTGTATTGTCTAAGCATTGCATGCACTGAGATAACAACTTTTTTGTGTTGATGTGTACAGCCATGAAACAACTTTCAAACTACTCATAATCATGTGGGAAGTTAACCTAAGGTGTTTCCATTAGTTTGCAGTAAGTACTTTGGTGTAAAATTGAGATGTATACTACCTTAAATTCAGAGCATAGTAGTACTGAGAAATTAATTTTTTTGTCTTGATGAACTGAGGCATGAAACAACTTTAAACCTAGTCATACTCATCTGGGAAGTCAACCAAATCTGTTTGCATTAGGTTTGCAGTCAGGACTTTTGAGTACAATTGAATTGTATACTACTTTTATGTCAAAGCATTCTATTCACTGTGAAATCAACTTTTTTGTCTTTATGTGCACAGCTATGAAACAACTTTCAGACATCTCAGAATCATGTGGGAAGTTAACCTATGGTGTTTCCATTAGGTTTGCAGTAAGTACTTTGGTGTAAAATTGAAATGCATACTATTTGTATTGTCGAAGCATTGCATGCACTGAGATAACAACTTTTTTGTGTTGATGTGTACAGCCATGAAACAACTTTCAAACTACTCATAATCATGTGGGAAGTTAACCTAAGGTGTTTCCATTAGTTTGCAGTAAGTACTTTGGTGTAAAATTGAGATGTATACTACCTTAAAGTCAGAGCATAGTCGTACTGAGAAATTAACTTTTTTGTCTTGATGAAGTGAGACATGAAACAACTTTAAACCTAGTCATACTCATCTGGAAAGTCAACCAAATCTGTTTGCATTAGGTTTGCAGTCAGGACTTTTGAGTACAATTGAAATGTATACTACTTTTATGTCAAAGCATTCTATTCACTGTGAAATCAACTTTTTTGTCTTTATGTGCACAGGTATGAAACAACTTTCAGACATCTCAGAATCATGTGGGAAGTTAAATTAAAGTGTTTCCATTAGGTTTGCAGTAAGTGCTTTGGAGTAATATTGAAATGTATACTATTTGTATTGTTTAAGCACTGCATGCACTGAGATAACAACTTTTTTGTGTTGATGTGTACAGCCATGAAACAACTTTCAAACTACTCATAATCATGTGGAAAGTTAACCTAAAGTGTTTCCATTAGGTTTGCAGTAAGTGTTTTGGTGTAAAATTGAATTGTATACTACTTTTATGTCAAAGCATTCTATTCACTGTGAAATCAACTTTTTTGTCTTTATGTGCACAGCTATGAAACAACTTTCAGACATCTCAGAATCATGTGGGAAGTTAAACTATGGTGTTTCCATTAGGTTTGCAGTAAGTACTTTGGTGTAAAATTGAAATGCATACTATTTGTATTGTCGAAGCATTGCATGCACTGAGATAACAACTTTTTTGTGTTGATGTGTACAGCCATGAATCAACTTTCAAACTACTCATAATCATGTGGGAAGTTAACCTAAGGTGTTTCCATTAGTTTGCAGTAAGTACTTTGGTGTAAAATTGAGATGTATACTACCTTAAAGTCAGAGCATAGTAGTACTGAGAAATTAACTTTTTTGTCTTGATGAACTGAGGCATGAAACAACTTTAAACCTAGTCATACTCATCTGGGAAGTCAACCAAATCTGTTTGCATTAGGTTTGCAGTCAGGACTTTTGAGTACAATTGAAATGTATACTACTTTTATGTCAAAGCATTCTATTCACTGTGAAATCAACTTTTTTGTCTTTATGTGCACAGCTATGAAACAACTTTCAGACATCTCAGAATCATGTGGGAAGTTAACCTAAGTTGTTTCCATTAGGTTTGCAGTAAGTGCTTTGGTGTAAAATTGAAATGTATACTATTTGAATTGTCTAAGCATTGCATGCACTGAGATAACAACTTTTTTGTGTTGATTTGTACAGCCATGAAACAACTTTCAAACTACTCAGAATCATGTGGAAAGTTGACCTAAGGTGTTTCCATTAGGTTTGCAGTAAGTGCTTTGGTGTAAAATTGAAATGTATACTATTTGTATTGTAAAAGCATTGCATGCACTGAGAAAACAACTTTTTTGTCTTGATGTGCACAGGTATGAAACAACTTTCAGACATCTCAGAATCATATGGGAAGTTAACCTATGGTGTTTCCATTAGGTTTGCAGTAAGTGCTTTGGAGTAAAATTGAAATGTATACTATCTGTATTGTCTAAGCATTGCATGCACTGAGATAACAACTTTTTTGTGTTGATGTGTACAGCCATGAAACAACTTTCAAACTACTCATAATCATGTGGGAAATTAACCTAAGGTGTTTCCATTAGTTTGCAGTAAGTACTTTGGTGTAAAATTGAGATGTATACTACCTTAAATTCAGAGCATAGTAGTACTGAGAAATTAACTTTTTTGTCTTGATGAACTGAGGCATGAAACAACTTTAAACCTAGTCATACTCATCTGGGAAGTCAACCAAATCTGTTTGCATTAGGTTTGCAGTCAGGACTTTTGAGTACAATTGAATTGTATACTACTTTTATGTCAAAGCATTCTATTCACTGTGAAATCAACTTTTTTGTCTTTATGTGCACAGCTATGAAACAACTTTCAGACATCTCAGAATCATGTGGGAAGTTAACCTATGGTGTTTCCATTAGGTTTGCAGTAAGTACTTTGGTGTAAAATTGAAATGCATACTATTTGTATTGTCGAAGCATTGCATGCACTGAGATAACAACTTTTTTGTGTTGTTGTGTACAGCCATGAAACAACTTTCAAACTACTCATAATCATGTGGGAAGTTAACCTAAGGTGTTTCCATTAGTTTGCAGTAAGTACTTTGGTGTAAAATTGAGATGTATACTACCTTAAAGTCAGAGCATAGTCGTACTGAGTAATTAACTTTTTTGTCTTGATGAAGTGAGGCATGAAACAACTTTAAACCTAGTCATACTCATCTGGGAAGTCAACCAAATCTGTTTGCATTAGGTTTGCAGTCAGGACTTTTGAGTACAATTGAAATGTATACTACTTTTATGTCAAAGCATTCTATTCACTGTGAAATCAACTTTTTTGTCTTTATGTGCACAGGTATGAAACAACTTTCAGACATCTCAGAATCATGTGGGAAGTTAAATTAAAGTGTTTCCATTAGGTTTGCAGTAAGTGCTTTGGAGTAATATTGAAATGTATACTATTTGTATTGTTTAAGCACTGCATGCACCGAGATAACAACTTTTTTGTGTTGATGTGTACAGCCATGAAACAACTTTCAAACTACTCATAATCATGTGGAAAGTTAACCTAAAGTGTTTCCATTAGGTTTGCAGTAAGTGTTTTGGTGTAAAATTGAATTGTATACTACTTTTATGTCAAAGCATTCTATTCACTGTGAAATCAACTTTTTTGTCTTTATGTGCACAGCTATGAAACAACTTTCAGACATCTCAGAATCATGTGGGAAGTTAACCTATGGTGTTTCCATTAGGTTTGCAGTAAGTGCTTTGGAGTAAAATTGAAATGTATACTATCTGTATTGTCTAAGCATTGCATGCACTGAGATAACAACTTTTTTGTGTTGATGTGTACAGCCATGAAACAACTTTCAAACTACTCATAATCATGTGGGAAGTTAACCTAAGGTGTTTCCATTAGTTTGCAGTAAGTACTTTGGTGTAAAATTGAGATGTATACTACCTTAAATTCAGAGCATAGTAGTACTGAGAAATTAATTTTTTTGTCTTGATGAACTGAGGCATGAAACAACTTTAAACCTAGTCATACTCATCTGGGAAGTCAACCAAATCTGTTTGCATTAGGTTTGCAGTCAGGACTTTTGAGTACAATTGAATTGTGTACTACTTTTATGTCAAAGCATTCTATTCACTGTGAAATCAACTTTTTTGTCTTTATGTGCACAGCTATGAAACAACTTTCAGACATCTCAGAATCATGTGGGAAGTTAACCTATGGTGTTTCCATTAGGTTTGCAGTAAGTACTTTGGTGTAAAATTGAAATGCATACTATTTGTATTGTCGAAGCATTGCATGCACTGAGATAACAACTTTTTTGTGTTGATGTGTACAGCCATGAAACAACTTTCAAACTACTCATAATCATGTGGGAAGTTAACCTAAGGTGTTTCCATTAGTTTGCAGTAAGTACTTTGGTGTAAAATTGAGATGTATACTACCTTAAAGTCAGAGCATAGTCGTACTGAGAAATTAACTTTTTTGTCTTGATGAAGTGAGGCATGAAACAACTTTAAACCTAGTCATACTCATCTGGGAAGTCAACCAAATCTGTTTGCATTAGGTTTGCAGTCAGGACTTTTGAGTACAATTGAAATGTATACTACTTTTATGTCAAAGCATTCTATTCACTGTGAAATCAACTTTTTTGTCTTTATGTGCACAGGTATGAAACAACTTTCAGACATCTCAGAATCATGTGGGAAGTTAAATTAAAGTGTTTCCATTAGGTTTGCAGTAAGTGCTTTGGAGTAATATTGAAATGTATACTATTTGTATTGTTTAAGCACTGCATGCACTGAGATAACAACTTTTTTGTGTTGATGTGTACAGCCATGAAACAACTTTCAAACTACTCATAATCATGTGGAAAGTTAACCTAAAGTGTTTCCATTAGGTTTGCAGTAAGTGTTTTGGTGTAAAATTGAATTGTATACTACTTTTATGTCAAAGCATTCTATTCACTGTGAAATCAACTTTTTTGTCTTTATGTGCACAGCTATGAAACAACTTTCAGACATCTCAGAATCATGTGGGAAGTTAAACTATGGTGTTTCCATTAGGTTTGCAGTAAGTACTTTGGTGTAAAATTGAAATGCATACTATTTGTATTGTCGAAGCATTGCATGCACTGAGATAACAACTTTTTTGTGTTGATGTGTACAGCCATGAATCAACTTTCAAACTACTCATAATCATGTGGGAAGTTAACCTAAGGTGTTTCCATTAGTTTGCAGTAAGTACTTTGGTGTAAAATTGAGATGTATACTACCTTAAAGTCAGAGCATAGTAGTACTGAGAAATTAACTTTTTTGTCTTGATGAACTGAGGCATGAAACAACTTTAAACCTAGTCATACTCATCTGGGAAGTCAACCAAATCTGTTTGCATTAGGTTTGCAGTCAGGACTTTTGAGTACAATTGAAATGTATACTACTTTTATGTCAAAGCATTCTATTCACTGTGAAATCAACTTTTTTGTCTTTATGTGCACAGCTATGAAACAACTTTCAGACATCTCAGAATCATGTGGGAAGTTAACCTAAGTTGTTTCCATTAGGTTTGCAGTAAGTGCTTTGGTGTAAAATTGAAATGTATACTATTTGAATTGTCTAAGCATTGCATGCACTGAGATAACAACTTTTTTGTGTTGATTTGTACAGCCATGAAACAACTTTCAAACTACTCAGAATCATGTGGAAAGTTGACCTAAGGTGTTTCCATTAGGTTTGCAGTAAGTGCTTTGGTGTAAAATTGAAATGTATACTATTTGTATTGTAAAAGCATTGCATGCACTGAGAAAACAACTTTTTTGTCTTGATGTGCACAGGTATGAAACAACTTTCAGACATCTCAGAATCATATGGGAAGTTAATCTAAGTTGTTTCCATTAGGTTTGCAGTAAGTACTTTGGTGTAAAATTGAAATGTATACTATTTGTATTGTCGAAGCATTGCATGCACTGAGATTACAACTTTTTTGTGTTGATGTGTACAGCCATGAAACAACTTTCAAACTACTCATAATCATGTGGGAAGTTAACCTAAGGTGTTTCCATTAGTTTGCAGTAAGTACTTTGGTGTAAAATTGAGATGTATACTACCTTAAAGTCAGAGCATAGTCGTACTGAGAAATTAACTTTTTTGTCTTGATGAAGTGAGGCATGAAACAACTTTAAACCTAGTCATACTCATCTGGGAAGTCAACCAAATCTGTTTGCATTAGGTTTGCAGTCAGGACTTTTGAGTACATTTGAAATGTATACTACTTTTATGTCAAAGCATTCTATTCACTGTGAAATCAACTTTTTTGTCTTTATGTGCACAGGTATGAAACAACTTTCAGACATCTCAGAATCATGTGGGAAGTTAACCTAAGTTGTTTCCATTAGGTTTGCAGTAAGTGCTTTGGTGTAAAATTGAAATGTATACTATTTGAATTGTCTAAGCATTGCATGCACTGAGATAACAACTTTTTTGTCTTGATGTGCACAGGTATGAAACAACTTTCAGACATCTCAGAATCATATGGGAAGTTAATCTAAGTTGTTTCCATTAGGTTTGCAGTAAGTACTTTGGTGTAAAATTGAAATGTATACTATTTGTATTGTCGAAGCATTGCATGCACTGAGATAACAACTTTTTTGTGTTGATGTGTACAGCCATGAAACAACTTTCAAACTACTCATAATCATGTGGGAAGTTAACCTAAGGTGTTTCCATTAGTTTGCAGTAAGTACTTTGGTGTAAAATTGAGATGTATACTACCTTAAAGTCAGAGCATAGTCGTACTGAGAAATTAACTTTTTTGTCTTGATGAAGTGAGGCATGAAACAACTTTAAACCTAGTCATACTCATCTGGGAAGTCAACCAAATCTGTTTGCATTAGGTTTGCAGTCAGGACTTTTGAGTACAATTGAAATGTATACTACTTTTATGTCAAAGCATTCTATTCACTGTGAAATCAACTTTTTTGTCTTTATGTGCACAGGTATGAAACAACTTTCAGACATCTCAGAATCATGTGGGAAGTTAAATTAAAGTGTTTCCATTAGGTTTGCAGTAAGTGCTTTGGTGTAAAATTGAAATGTATACTATTTGAATTGTCTAAGCATTGCATGCACTGAGATAACAACTTTTTTGTCTTGATGTGCACAGGTATGAAACAACTTTCAGACATCTCAGAATCATATGGGAAGTTAATCTAAGTTGTTTCCATTAGGTTTGCAGTAAGTACTTTGGTGTAAAATTGAAATGTATACTATTTGTATTGTCGAAGCATTGCATGCACTGAGATAACAACTTTTTTGTGTTGATGTGTACAGCCATGAAACAACTTTCAAACTACTCATAATCATGTGGGAAGTTAACCTAAGGTGTTTCCATTAGTTTGCAGTAAGTACTTTGGTGTAAAATTGAGATGTATACTACCTTAAAGTCAGAGCATAGTCGTACTGAGAAATTAACTTTTTTGTCTTGATGAAGTGAGGCATGAAACAACTTTAAACCTAGTCATACTCATCTGGGAAGTCAACCAAATCTGTTTGCATTAGGTTTGCAGTCAGGACTTTTGAGTACAATTGAAATGTATACTACTTTTATGTCAAAGCATTCTATTCACTGTGAAATCAACTTTTTTGTCTTTATGTTCACAGGTATGAAACAACTTTCAGACATCTCAGAATCATGTGGGAAGTTAATCTAAGTTGTTTCCATTAGGTTTGCAGTAAGTACTTTGGTGTAAAATTGAAATGTATACTATTTGTATTGTCGAAGCATTGCATGCACTGAGATTACAACTTTTTTGTGTTGATGTGTACAGCCATGAAACAACTTTCAAACTACTCATAATCATGTGGGAAGTTAACCTAAGGTGTTTCCATTAGTTTGCAGTAAGTACTTTGGTGTAAAATTGAGATGTATACTACCTTAAAGTCAGAGCATAGTCGTACTGAGAAATTAACTTTTTTGTCTTGATGAAGTGAGGCATGAAACAACTTTAAACCTAGTCATACTCATCTGGGAAGTCAACCAAATCTGTTTGCATTAGGTTTGCAGTCAGGACTTTTGAGTACATTTGAAATGTATACTACTTTTATGTCAAAGCATTCTATTCACTGTGAAATCAACTTTTTTGTCTTTATGTGCACAGGTATGAAACAACTTTCAGACATCTCAGAATCATGTGGGAAGTTAACCTAAGTTGTTTCCATTAGGTTTGCAGTAAGTGCTTTGGTGTAAAATTGAAATGTATACTATTTGAATTGTCTAAGCGTTGCATGCACTGAGATAACAACTTTTTTGTCTTGATGTGCACAGGTATGAAACAACTTTCAGACATCTCAGAATCATATGGGAAGTTAATCTATGTTGTTTCCATTAGGTTTGCAGTAAGTACTTTGGTGTAAAATTGAAATGTATACTATTTGTATTGTCGAAGCATTGCATGCACTGAGATAACAACTTTTTTGTGTTGATGTGTACAGCCATGAAACAACTTTCAAACTACTCATAATCATGTGGGAAGTTAACCTAAGGTGTTTCCATTAGTTTGCAGTAAGTACTTTGGTGTAAAATTGAGATGTATACTACCTTAAAGTCAGAGCATAGTCGTACTGAGAAATTAACTTTTTTGTCTTGATGAAGTGAGGCATGAAACAACTTTAAACCTAGTCATACTCATCTGGGAAGTCAACCAAATCTGTTTGCATTAGGTTTGCAGTCAGGACTTTTGAGTACAATTGAAATGTATACTACTTTTATGTCAAAGCATTCTATTCACTGTGAAATCAACTTTTTTGTCTTTATGTGCACAGGTATGAAACAACTTTCAGACATCTCAGAATCATGTGGGAAGTTAAATTAAAGTGTTTCCATTAGGTTTGCAGTAAGTGCTTTGGTGTAAAATTGAAATGTATACTATTTGAATTGTCTAAGCATTGCATGCACTGAGATAACAACTTTTTTGTCTTGATGTGCACAGGTATGAAACAACTTTCAGACATCTCAGAATCATATGGGAAGTTAATCTAAGTTGTTTCCATTAGGTTTGCAGTAAGTACTTTGGTGTAAAATTGAAATGTATACTATTTGTATTGTCGAAGCATTGCATGCACTGAGATAACAACTTTTTTGTGTTGATGTGTACAGCCATGAAACAACTTTCAAACTACTCATAATCATGTGGGAAGTTAACCTAAGGTGTTTCCATTAGTTTGCAGTAAGTACTTTGGTGTAAAATTGAGATGTATACTACCTTAAAGTCAGAGCATAGTCGTACTGAGAAATTAACTTTTTTGTCTTGATGAAGTGAGGCATGAAACAACTTTAAACCTAGTCATACTCATCTGGGAAGTCAACCAAATCTGTTTGCATTAGGTTTGCAGTCAGGACTTTTGAGTACAATTGAAATGTATACTACTTTTATGTCAAAGCATTCTATTCACTGTGAAATCAACTTTTTTGTCTTTATGTTCACAGGTATGAAACAACTTTCAGACATCTCAGAATCATGTGGGAAGTTAAATTAAAGTGTTTCCATTAGGTTTGCAGTAAGTGCTTTGGAGTAATATTGAAATGTATACTATTTGTATTGTTTAAGCACTGCATGCACTGAGATAACAACTTTTTTGTGTTGATGTGTACAGCCATGAAACAACTTTCAAACTACTCATAATCATGTGGAAAGTTAACCTAAAGTGTTTCCATTAGGTTTGCAGTAAGTGTTTTGGTGTAAAATTGAATTGTATACTACTTTTATGTCAAAGCATTCTATTCACTGTGAAATCAACTTTTTTGTCTTTATGTGCACAGCTATGAAACAACTTTCAGACATCTCAGAATCATGTGGGAAGTTAACCTATGGTGTTTCCATTAGGTTTGCAGTAAGTACTTTGGTGTAAAATTGAAATGCATACTATTTGTATTGTCGAAGCATTGCATGCACTGAGATAACAACTTTTTTGTGTTGATGTGTACAGCCATGATACAACTTTCAAACTACTCATAATCATGTGGGAAGTTAACCTAAGGTGTTTCCATTAGTTTGCAGTAAGTACTTGGTGTAAAATTGAGATGTATACTACCTTAAAGTCAGAGCATAGTAGTACTGAGAAATTAACTTTTTTGTCTTGATGAACTGAGGCATGAAACAACTTTAAACCTAGTCATACTCATCTGGGAAGTCAACCAAATCTGTTTGCATTAGGTTTGCAGTCAGGACTTTTGAGTACAATTGAAATGTATACTACTTTTATGTCAAAGCATTCTATTCACTGTGAAATCAACTTTTTTGTCTTTATGTGCACAGCTATGAAACAACTTTCAGACATCTCAGAATCATGTGGGAAGTTAACCTAAGTTGTTTCCATTAGGTTTGCAGTAAGTGCTTTGGTGTAAAATTGAAATGTATACTATTTGAATTGTCTAAGCATTGCATGCACTGAGATAACAACTATTTTGTGTTGATGTGTACAGCCATGAAACAACTTTCAAACTACTCATAATCATGTGGAAAGTTGACCTAAGGTGTTTCCATTAGGTTTGCAGTAAGTGCTTTGGTGTAAAATTGAAATGTATACTATTTGTATTGTAAAAGCATTGCATGCACTGAGAAAACAACTTTTTTGTCTTGATGTGCACAGGTATGAAACAACTTTCAGACATCTCAGAATCATATGGGAAGTTAATCTAAGTTGTTTCCATTAGGTTTGCAGTAAGTACTTTGGTTTAAAATTGAAATGTATACTATTTGTATTGTCTAAGCATTACATGCACTGAGATAACAACTTTTTTGTGTTGATGTGTACAGCCATGAATCAACTTTCAAACTACTCATAATCATGTGGGAAGTTAACCTAAGGTGTTTCCATTAGTTTGCAGTAAGTACTTTGGTGTAAAATTGAGATGTATACTACCTTAATGTCAGAGCATAGTAGTACTGAGAAAGTAACTTTTTTGTCTTGATGAACTCAGGCATGAAAAACTTTAAACCTAGTCATACTCATCTGGGAAGTTAACCAAATCTGTTTGCATTAAGTTTGCAGTCAGGACTTTTGAGTACAATTGAAATGTATACTACTTTTATGTCAAATCATTCTACTCACTGTGAAATCAACTTTTTTGTCTTTATGTGCACAGGTATGAAACAACTTTCAGACATCTCAGAATCATGTGGGAAGTTAACTTAAAGTGTTTCCATTAGGTTTGCAGTAAGTGCTTTGGAGTAAAATTGAAATGTATACTATTTGTATTGTTTAAGCACTGCATGCACTGAGATAACAACTTTTTTGTGTTGATGTGTACAGCCATGAAACAACTTTCAAACTACTCATAATCATGTGGAAAGTTAACCTAAAGTGTTTCCATTAGGTTTGCAGTAAGTGCTTTGGTGTAAAATTGAAATGTATACTACTTTTATGTCAAAGCATTCTATTCACTGTGAAATCAACTTTTTTGTCTTTATGTGTAAGCTATGAAACAACTTTCAGACATCTCAGAATCATGTGGGAAGTTAACCTATGGTGTTTCCATTAGGTTTGCAGTAAGTGCTTTGGAGTAAAATTGAAATGTATACTATCTGTATTGTCTAAGCATTGCATGCACTGAGATAACAACTTTTTTGTGTTGATGTGTACAGCCATGAAACAACTTTCAAACTACTCATAATCATGTGGGAAGTTAACCTAAGGTGTTTCCATTAGTTTGCAGTAAGTACTTTGGTGTAAAATTGAGATGTATACTACCTTAAATTCAGAGCATAGTAGTACTGAGAAATTAACTTTTTTGTCTTGATGAACTGAGGCATGAAACAACTTTAAAGCTAGTCATACTCATCTGGGAAGTCAACCAAATCTGTTTGCATTAGGTTTGCAGTCAGGACTTTTGAGTACAATTGAATTGTATACTACTTTTATGTCAAAGCATTCTATTCACTGTGAAATCAACTTTTTTGTCTTTATGTGCACAGCTATGAAACAACTTTCAGACATCTCAGAATCATGTGGGAAGTTAACCTATGGTGTTTCCATTAGGTTTGCAGTAAGTACTTTGGTGTAAAATTGAAATGCATACTATTTGTATTGTCGAAGCATTGCATGCACTGAGATAACAACTTTTTTGTGTTGATGTGTACAGCCATGAAACAACTTTCAAACTACTCATAATCATGTGGGAAGTTAACCTAAGGTGTTTCCATTAGTTTGCAGTAAGTACTTTGGTGTAAAATTGAGATGTATACTACCTTAAAGTCAGAGCATAGTCGTACTGAGAAATTAACTTTTTTGTCTTGATGAAGTGAGGCATGAAACAACTTTAAACCTAGTCATACTCATCTGGGAAGTCAACCAAATCTGTTTGCATTAGGTTTGCAGTCAGGACTTTTGAGTACAATTGAAATGTATACTACTTTTATGTCAAAGCATTCTATTCACTGTGAAATCAACTTTTTTGTCTTTATGTGCACAGGTATGAAACAACTTTCAGACATCTCAGAATCATGTGGGAAGTTAAATTAAAGTGTTTCCATTAGGTTTGCAGTAAGTGCTTTGGAGTAATATTGAAATGTATACTATTTGTATTGTTTAAGCACTGCATGCACTGAGATAACAACTTTTTTGTGTTGATGTGTACAGCCATGAAACAACTGTCAAACTACTCATAATCATGTGGAAAGTTAACCTAAAGTGTTTCCATTAGGTTTGCAGTAAGTGTTTTGGTGTAAAATTGAATTGTATACTACTTTTATGTCAAAGCATTCTATTCACTGTGAAATCAACTTTTTTGTCTTTATGTGCACAGCTATGAAACAACTTTCAGACATCTCAGAATCATGTGGGAAGTTAACCTAAGTTGTTTCCATTAGGTTTGCAGTAAGTGCTTTGGTGTAAAATTGAAATGTATACTATTTGAATTGTCTAAGCATTGCATGCACTGAGATAACAACTTTTTTGTGTTGATGTGTACAGCCATGAAACAACTTTCAAACTACTCATAATCATGTGGAAAGTTGACCTAAGGTGTTTCCATTAGTTTGCAGTAAGTACTTTGGTGTAAAATTGAGATGTATACTACCTTAAAGTCAGAGCATAGTAGTACTGAGAAATTAACTTTTTTGTCTTGATGAACTGAGGCATGAAACAACTTTAAACCTAGTCATACTCATCTGGGAAGTCAACCAAATCTGTTTGCATTAGGTTTGCAGTCAGGACTTTTGAGTACAATTGAAATGTATACTACTTTTATGTCAAAGCATTCTATTCACTGTGAAATCAACTTTTTTGTCTTTATGTGCACAGCTATGAAACAACTTTCAGACATCTCAGAATCATGTGGGAAGTTAACCTAAGTTGTTTCCATTAGGTTTGCAGTAAGTGCTTTGGTGTAAAATTGAAATGTATACTATTTGAATTGTCTAAGCATTGCATGCACTGAGATAACAACTTTTTTGTGTTGATGTGTACAGCCATGAAACAACTTTCAAACTACTCATAATCATGTGGAAAGTTGACCTAAGGTGTTTCCATTAGGTTTGCAGTAAGTGCTTTGGTGTAAAATTGAAATGTATACTATTTGTATTGTAAAAGCATTGCATGCACTGAGAAAACAACTTTTTTGTCTTGATGTGCACAGGTATGAAACAACTTTCAGACATCTCAGAATCATATGGGAAGTTAATCTAAGTTGTTTCCATTAGGTTTGCAGTAAGTACTTTGGTGTAAAATTGAAATGTATACTATTTGTATTGTCTAAGCATTACATGCACTGAGATAACAACTTTTTTGTGTTGATGTGTACAGCCATGAATCAACTTTCAAACTACTCATAATCATGTGGGAAGTTAACCTAAGGTGTTTCCATTAGTTTGCAGTAAGTACTTTGGTGTAAAATTGAGATGTATACTACCTTAAAGTCAGAGCATAGTAGTACTGAGAAATTAACTTTTTTGTCTTGATGAACTGAGGCATGAAACAACTTTAAACCTAGTCATACTCATCTGGGAAGTCAACCAAATCTGTTTGCATTAGGTTTGCAGTCAGGACTTTTGAGTACAATTGAAATGTATACTACTTTTATGTCAAAGCATTCTATTCACTGTGAAATCAACTTTTTTGTCTTTATGTGCACAGCTATGAAACAAGTTTCAGACATCTCAGAATCATGTGGGAAGTTAACCTAAGTTGTTTCCATTAGGTTTGCAGTAAGTGCTTTGGTGTAAAATTGAAATGTATACTATTTGAATTGTCTAAGCATTGCATGCACTGAGATAACAACTTTTTTGTGTTGATGTGTACAGCCATGAAACAACTTTCAAACTACTCATAATCATGTGGAAAGTTGACCTAAGGTGTTTCCATTAGGTTTGCAGTAAGTGCTTTGGTGTAAAATTGAAATGTATACTATTTGTATTGTAAAAGCATTGCATGCACTGAGAAAACAACTTTTTTGTCTTGATGTGCACAGGTATGAAACAACTTTCAGACATCTCAGAATCATATGGGAAGTTAATCTAAGTTGTTTCCATTAGGTTTGCAGTAAGTACTTTGGTGTAAAATTGAAATGTATACTATTTGTATTGTCTAAGCATTACATGCACTGAGATAACAACTTTTTTGTGTTGATGTGTACAGCCATGAATCAACTTTCAAACTACTCATAATCATGTGGGAAGTTAACCTAAGGTGTTTCCATTAGTTTGCAGTAAGTACTTTGGTGTAAAATTGAGATGTATACTATTTGTATTGTAAAAGCATTGCATGCACTGAGAAAACAACTTTTTTGTCTTGATGTGCACAGGTATGAAACAACTTTCAGACATCTCAGAATCATATGGGAAGTTAATCTAAGTTGTTTCCATTAGGTTTGCAGTAAGTACTTTGGTGTAAAATTGAAATGTATACTATTTGTATTGTCTAAGCATTACATGCACTGAGATAACAACTTTTTTGTGTTGATGTGTACAGCCATGAATCAACTTTCAAACTACTCATAATCATGTGGGAAGTTAACCTAAGGTGTTTCCATTAGTTTGCAGTAAGTACTTTGGTGTAAAATTGAGATGTATACTACCTTAATGTCAGAGCATAGTAGTACTGAGAAAGTAACTTTTTTGTCTTGATGAACTCAGGCATGAAAAACTTTAAACCTAGTCATACTCATCTGGGAAGTTAACCAAATCTGTTTGCATTAAGTTTGCAGTCAGGACTTTTGAGTACAATTGAAATGTATACTACTTTTATGTCAAATCATTCTACTCACTGTGAAATCAACTTTTTTGTCTTTATGTGCACAGGTATGAAACAACTTTCAGACATCTCAGAATCATGTGGGAAGTTAACTTAAAGTGTTTCCATTAGGTTTGCAGTAGGTGCTTTGGAGTAAAATTGAAATGTATACTATTTGTATTGTTTAAGCACTGCATGCACTGAGATAACAACTTTTTTGTGTTGATGTGTACAGGCATGAAACAACTTTCAAACTACTCATAATCATGTGGAAAGTTAACCTAAAGTGTTTCCATTAGGTTTGCAGTAAGTGCTTTGGTGTAAAATTGAAATGTATACTACTTTTATGTCAAAGCATTCTATTCACTGTGAAATCAACTTTTTTGTCTTTATGTGTAAGCTATGAAACAACTTTCAGACATCTCAGAATCATGTGGGAAGTTAAATTAAAGTGTTTCCATTAGGTTTGCAGTAAGTGCTTTGGAGTAATATTGAAATGTATACTATTTGTATTGTTTAAGCACTGCATGCACTGAGATAACAACTTTTTTGTGTTGATGTGTACAGCCATGAAACAACTTTCAAACTACTCATAATCATGTGGAAAGTTAACCTAAAGTGTTTCCATTAGGTTTGCAGTAAGTGTTTTGGTGTAAAATTGAATTGTATACTACTTTTATGTCAAAGCATTCTATTCACTGTGAAATCAACTTTTTTGTCTTTATGTGCACAGCTATGAAACAACTTTCAGACATCTCAGAATCATGTGGGAAGTTAACCTAAGTTGTTTCCATTAGGTTTGCAGTAAGTGCTTTGGTGTAAAATTGAAATGTATACTATTTGAATTGTCTAAGCATTGCATGCACTGAGATAACAACTTTTTTGTGTTGATGTGTACAGCCATGAAACAACTTTCAAACTACTCATAATCATGTGGAAAGTTGACCTAAGGTGTTTCCATTAGGTTTGCAGTAAGTGCTTTGGTGTAAAATTGAAATGTATACTATTTGTATTGTAAAAGCATTGCATGCACTGAGAAAACAACTTTTTTGTCTTGATGTGCACAGGTATGAAACAACTTTCAGACATCTCAGAATCATATGGGAAGTTAATCTAAGTTGTTTCCATTAGGTTTGCAGTAAGTACTTTGGTGTAAAATTGAAATGTATACTATTTGTATTGTCTAAGCATTACATGCACTGAGATAACAACTTTTTTGTGTTGATGTGTACAGCCATGAATCAACTTTCAAACTACTCATAATCATGTGGGAAGTTAACCTAAGGTGTTTCCATTAGTTTGCAGTAAGTACTTTGGTGTAAAATTGAGATGTATACTACCTTAAAGTCAGAGCATAGTAGTACTGAGAAATTAACTTTTTTGTCTTGATGAACTGAGGCATGAAACAACTTAAAACCTAGTCATACTCATCTGGGAAGTCAACCAAATCTGTTTGCATTAGGTTTGCAGTCAGGACTTTTGAGTACAATTGAAATGTATACTACTTTTATGTCAAAGCATTCTATTCACTGTGAAATCAACTTTTTTGTCTTTATGTGCACAGCTATGAAACAACTTTCAGACATCTCAGAATCATGTGGGAAGTTAACCTAAGTTGTTTCCATTAGGTTTGCAGTAAGTGCTTTGGTGTAAAATTGAAATGTATACTATTTGAATTGTCTAAGCATTGCATGCACTGAGATAACAACTTTTTTGTGTTGATGTGTACAGCCATGAAACAACTTTCAAACTACTCATAATCATGTGGAAAGTTGACCTAAGGTGTTTCCATTAGGTTTGCAGTAAGTGCTTTGGTGTAAAATTGAAATGTATACTATTTGTATTGTAAAAGCATTGCATGCACTGAGAAAACAACTTTTTTGTCTTGATGTGCACAGGTATGAAACAACTTTCAGACATCTCAGAATCATATGGGAAGTTAATCTAACTTGTTTCCATTAGGTTTGCAGTAAGTACTTTGGTGTAAAATTGAAATGTATACTATTTGTATTGTCTAAGCATTACATGCACTGAGATAACAACTTTTTTGTGTTGATGTGTACAGCCATGAATCAACTTTCAAACTACTCATAATCATGTGGGAAGTTAACCTAAGGTGTTTCCATTAGTTTGCAGTAAGTACTTTGGTGTAAAATTGAGATGTATACTACCTTAATGTCAGAGCATAGTAGTACTGAGAAAGTAACTTTTTTGTCTTGATGAACTCAGGCATGAAAAACTTTAAACCTAGTCATACTCATCTGGGAAGTTAACCAAATCTGTTTGCATTAAGTTTGCAGTCAGGACTTTTGAGTACAATTGAAATGTATACTACTTTTATGTCAAATCATTCTACTCACTGTGAAATCAACTTTTTTGTCTTTATGTGCACAGGTATGAAACAACTTTCAGACATCTCAGAATCATGTGGGAAGTTAAATTAAAGTGTTTCCATTAGGTTTGCAGTAAGTGCTTTGGAGTAATATTGAAATGTATACTATTTGTATTGTTTAAGCACTGCATGCACTGAGATAACAACTTTTTTGTGTTGATGTGTACAGCCATGAAACAACTTTCAAACTACTCATAATCATGTGGAAAGTTAACCTAAAGTGTTTCCATTAGGTTTGCAGTAAGTGTTTTGGTGTAAAATTGAATTGTATACTACTTTTATGTCAAAGCATTCTATTCACTGTGAAATCAACTTTTTTGTCTTTATGTGCACAGCTATGAAACAACTTTCAGACATCTCAGAATCATGTGGGAAGTTAAACTATGGTGTTTCCATTAGGTTTGCAGAAAGTACTTTGGTGTAAAATTGAAATGCATACTATTTGTATTGTCGAAGCATTGCATGCACTGAGATAACAACTTTTTTGTGTTGATGTGTACAGCCATGATACAACTTTCAAACTACTCATAATCATGTGGGAAGTTAACCTAAGGTGTTTCCATTAGTTTGCAGTAAGTACTTTGGTGTAAAATTGAGATGTATACTACCTTAAAGTCAGAGCATAGTAGTACTGAGAAATTAACTTTTTTGTCTTGATGAACTGAGGCATGAAACAACTTTAAACCTAGTCATACTCATCTGGGAAGTCAACCAAATCTGTTTGCATTAGGTTTGCAGTCAGGACTTTTGAGTACAATTGAAATGTATACTACTTTTATGTCAAAGCATTCTATTCACTGTGAAATCAACTTTTTTGTCTTTATGTGCACAGCTATGAAACAACTTTCAGACATCTCAGAATCATGTGGGAAGTTAACCTAAGTTGTTTCCATTAGGTTTGCAGTAAGTGCTTTGGTGTAAAATTGAAATGTATACTATTTGAATTGTCTAAGCATTGCATGCACTGAGATAACAACTTTTTTGTGTTGATGTGTACAGCCATGAAACAACTTTCAAACTACTCATAATCATGTGGAAAGTTGACCTAAGGTGTTTCCATTAGGTTTGCAGTAAGTGCTTTGGTGTAAAATTGAAATGTATACTATTTGTATTGTAAAAGCATTGCATGCACTGAGAAAACAACTTTTTTGTCTTGATGTGCACAGGTATGAAACAACTTTCAGACATCTCAGAATCATATGGGAAGTTAATCTAAGTTGTTTCCATTAGGTTTGCAGTAAGTACTTTGGTGTAAAATTGAAATGTATACTATTTGTATTGTCTAAGCATTACATGCACTGAGATAACAACTTTTTTGTGTTGATGTGTACAGCCATGAATCAACTTTCAAACTACTCATAATCATGTGGGAAGTTAACCTAAGGTGTTTCCATTAGTTTGCAGTAAGTACTTTGGTGTAAAATTGAGATGTATACTACCTTAATGTCAGAGCATAGTAGTACTGAGAAAGTAACTTTTTTGTCTTGATGAACTCAGGCATGAAAAACTTTAAACCTAGTCATACTCATCTGGGAAGTTAACCAAATCTGTTTGCATTAAGTTTGCAGTCAGGACTTTTGAGTACAATTGAAATGTATACTACTTTTATGTCAAATCATTCTACTCACTGTGAAATCAACTTTTTTGTCTTTATGTGCACAGGTATGAAACAACTTTCAGACATCTCAGAATCATGTGGGAAGTTAACTTAAAGTGTTTCCATTAGGTTTGCAGTAAGTGCTTTGGAGTAAAATTGAAATGTATACTATTTGTATTGTTTAAGCACTGCATGCACTGAGATAACAACTTTTTTGTGTTGATGTGTACAGGCATGAAACAACTTTCAAACTACTCATAATCATGTGGAAAGTTAACCTAAAGTGTTTCCATTAGGTTTGCAGTAAGTGCTTTGGTGTAAAATTGAAATGTATACTACTTTTATGTCAAAGCATTCTATTCACTGTGAAATCAACTTTTTTGTCTTTATGTGTAAGCTATGAAACAACTTTCAGACATCTCAGAATCATGTGGGAAGTTAACCTATGGTGTTTCCATTAGGTTTGCAGTAAGTGCTTTGGAGTAAAATTGAAATGTATACTATCTGTATTGTCTAAGCATTGCATGCACTGAGATAACAACTTTTTTGTGTTGATGTGTACAGCCATGAAACAACTTTCAAACTACTCATAATCATGTGGGAAGTTAACCTAAGGTGTTTCCATTAGTTTGCAGTAAGTACTTTGGTGTAAAATTGAGATGTATACTACCTTAAATTCAGAGCATAGTAGTACTGAGAAATTAACTTTTTTGTCTTGATGAACTGAGGCATGAAACAACTTTAAAGCTAGTCATACTCATCTGGGAAGTCAACCAAATCTGTTTGCATTAGGTTTGCAGTCAGGACTTTTGAGTACAATTGAATTGTATACTACTTTTATGTCAAAGCATTCTATTCACTGTGAAATCAACTTTTTTGTCTTTATGTGCACAGCTATGAAACAACTTTCAGACATCTCAGAATCATGTGGGAAGTTAACCTATGGTGTTTCCATTAGGTTTGCAGTAAGTACTTTGGTGTAAAATTGAAATGCATACTATTTGTATTGTCGAAGCATTGCATGCACTGAGATAACAACTTTTTTGTGTTGATGTGTACAGCCATGAAACAACTTTCAAACTACTCATAATCATGTGGGAAGTTAACCTAAGGTGTTTCCATTAGTTTGCAGTAAGTACTTTGGTGTAAAATTGAGATGTATACTACCTTAAAGTCAGAGCATAGTCGTACTGAGAAATTAACTTTTTTGTCTTGATGAAGTGAGGCATGAAACAACTTTAAACCTAGTCATACTCATCTGGGAAGTCAACCAAATCTGTTTGCATTAGGTTTGCAGTCAGGACTTTTGAGTACAATTGAAATGTATACTACTTTTATGTCAAAGCATTCTATTCACTGTGAAATCAACTTTTTTGTCTTTATGTGCACAGGTATGAAACAACTTTCAGACATCTCAGAATCATGTGGGAAGTTAAATTAAAGTGTTTCCATTAGGTTTGCAGTAAGTGCTTTGGAGTAATATTGAAATGTATACTATTTGTATTGTTTAAGCACTGCATGCACTGAGATAACAACTTTTTTGTGTTGATGTGTACAGCCATGAAACAACTTTCAAACTACTCATAATCATGTGGAAAGTTAACCTAAAGTGTTTCCATTAGGTTTGCAGTAAGTGTTTTGGTGTAAAATTGAATTGTATACTACTTTTATGTCAAAGCATTCTATTCACTGTGAAATCAACTTTTTTGTCTTTATGTGCACAGCTATGAAACAACTTTCAGACATCTCAGAATCATGTGGGAAGTTAACCTAAGTTGTTTCCATTAGGTTTGCAGTAAGTGCTTTGGTGTAAAATTGAAATGTATACTATTTGAATTGTCTAAGCATTGCATGCACTGAGATAACAACTTTTTTGTGTTGATGTGTACAGCCATGAAACAACTTTCAAACTACTCATAATCATGTGGAAAGTTGACCTAAGGTGTTTCCATTAGTTTGCAGTAAGTACTTTGGTGTAAAATTGAGATGTATACTACCTTAAAGTCAGAGCATAGTAGTACTGAGAAATTAACTTTTTTGTCTTGATGAACTGAGGCATGAAACAACTTTAAACCTAGTCATACTCATCTGGGAAGTCAACCAAATCTGTTTGCATTAGGTTTGCAGTCAGGACTTTTGAGTACAATTGAAATGTATACTACTTTTATGTCAAAGCATTCTATTCACTGTGAAATCAACTTTTTTGTCTTTATGTGCACAGCTATGAAACAACTTTCAGACATCTCAGAATCATGTGGGAAGTTAACCTAAGTTGTTTCCATTAGGTTTGCAGTAAGTGCTTTGGTGTAAAATTGAAATGTATACTATTTGAATTGTCTAAGCATTGCATGCACTGAGATAACAACTTTTTTGTGTTGATGTGTACAGCCATGAAACAACTTTCAAACTACTCATAATCATGTGGAAAGTTGACCTAAGGTGTTTCCATTAGGTTTGCAGTAAGTGCTTTGGTGTAAAATTGAAATGTATACTATTTGTATTGTAAAAGCATTGCATGCACTGAGAAAACAACTTTTTTGTCTTGATGTGCACAGGTATGAAACAACTTTCAGACATCTCAGAATCATATGGGAAGTTAATCTAAGTTGTTTCCATTAGGTTTGCAGTAAGTACTTTGGTGTAAAATTGAAATGTATACTATTTGTATTGTCTAAGCATTACATGCACTGAGATAACAACTTTTTTGTGTTGATGTGTACAGCCATGAATCAACTTTCAAACTACTCATAATCATGTGGGAAGTTAACCTAAGGTGTTTCCATTAGTTTGCAGTAAGTACTTTGGTGTAAAATTGAGATGTATACTACCTTAAAGTCAGAGCATAGTAGTACTGAGAAATTAACTTTTTTGTCTTGATGAACTGAGGCATGAAACAACTTAAAACCTAGTCATACTCATCTGGGAAGTCAACCAAATCTGTTTGCATTAGGTTTGCAGTCAGGACTTTTGAGTACAATTGAAATGTATACTACTTTTATGTCAAAGCATTCTATTCACTGTGAAATCAACTTTTTTGTCTTTATGTGCACAGCTATGAAACAACTTTCAGACATCTCAGAATCATGTGGGAAGTTAACCTAAGTTGTTTCCATTAGGTTTGCAGTAAGTGCTTTGGTGTAAAATTGAAATGTATACTATTTGAATTGTCTAAGCATTGCATGCACTGAGATAACAACTTTTTTGTGTTGATGTGTACAGCCATGAAACAACTTTCAAACTACTCATAATCATGTGGAAAGTTGACCTAAGGTGTTTCCATTAGGTTTGCAGTAAGTGCTTTGGTGTAAAATTGAAATGTATACTATTTGTATTGTAAAAGCATTGCATGCACTGAGAAAACAACTTTTTTGTCTTGATGTGCACAGGTATGAAACAACTTTCAGACATCTCAGAATCATATGGGAAGTTAATCTAACTTGTTTCCATTAGGTTTGCAGTAAGTACTTTGGTGTAAAATTGAAATGTATACTATTTGTATTGTCTAAGCATTACATGCACTGAGATAACAACTTTTTTGTGTTGATGTGTACAGCCATGAATCAACTTTCAAACTACTCATAATCATGTGGGAAGTTAACCTAAGGTGTTTCCATTAGTTTGCAGTAAGTACTTTGGTGTAAAATTGAGATGTATACTACCTTAATGTCAGAGCATAGTAGTACTGAGAAAGTAACTTTTTTGTCTTGATGAACTCAGGCATGAAAAACTTTAAACCTAGTCATACTCATCTGGGAAGTTAACCAAATCTGTTTGCATTAAGTTTGCAGTCAGGACTTTTGAGTACAATTGAAATGTATACTACTTTTATGTCAAATCATTCTACTCACTGTGAAATCAACTTTTTTGTCTTTATGTGCACAGGTATGAAACAACTTTCAGACATCTCAGAATCATGTGGGAAGTTAACTTAAAGTGTTTCCATTAGGTTTGCAGTAAGTGCTTTGGAGTAAAATTGAAATGTATACTATTTGTATTGTTTAAGCACTGCATGCACTGAGATAACAACTTTTTTGTGTTGATGTGTACAGGCATGAAACAACTTTCAAACTACTCATAATCATGTGGAAAGTTAACCTAAAGTGTTTCCATTAGGTTTGCAGTAAGTGCTTTGGTGTAAAATTGAAATGTACACTACTTTTATGTCAAAGCATTCTATTCACTGTGAAATCAACTTTTTTGTCTTTATGTGTAAGCTATGAAACAACTTTCAGACATCTCAGAATCATGTGGGAAGTTAAATTAAAGTGTTTCCATTAGGTTTGCAGTAAGTGCTTTGGAGTAATATTGAAATGTATACTATTTGTATTGTTTAAGCACTGCATGCACTGAGATAACAACTTTTTTGTGTTGATGTGTACAGCCATGAAACAACTTTCAAACTACTCATAATCATGTGGAAAGTTAACCTAAAGTGTTTCCATTAGGTTTGCAGTAAGTGTTTTGGTGTAAAATTGAATTGTATACTACTTTTATGTCAAAGCATTCTATTCACTGTGAAATCAACTTTTTTGTCTTTATGTGCACAGCTATGAAACAACTTTCAGACATCTCAGAATCATGTGGGAAGTTAAACTATGGTGTTTCCATTAGGTTTGCAGTAAGTACTTTGGTGTAAAATTGAAATGCATACTATTTGTATTGTCGAAGCATTGCATGCACTGAGATAACAACTTTTTTGTGTTGATGTGTACAGCCATGATACAACTTTCAAACTACTCATAATCATGTGGGAAGTTAACCTAAGGTGTTTCCATTAGTTTGCAGTAAGTACTTTGGTGTAAAATTGAGATGTATACTACCTTAAAGTCAGAGCATAGTAGTACTGAGAAATTAACTTTTTTGTCTTGATGAACTGAGGCATGAAACAACTTTAAACCTAGTCATACTCATCTGGGAAGTCAACCAAATCTGTTTGCATTAGGTTTGCAGTCAGGACTTTTGAGTACAATTGAAATGTATACTACTTTTATGTCAAAGCATTCTATTCACTGTGAAATCAACTTTTTTGTCTTTATGTGCACAGCTATGAAACAACTTTCAGACATCTCAGAATCATGTGGGAAGTTAACCTAAGTTGTTTCCATTAGGTTTGCAGTAAGTGCTTTGGTGTAAAATTGAAATGTATACTATTTGAATTGTCTAAGCATTGCATGCACTGAGATAACAACTTTTTTGTGTTGATGTGTACAGCCATGAAACAACTTTCAAACTACTCATAATCATGTGGAAAGTTGACCTAAGGTGTTTCCATTAGGTTTGCAGTAAGTGCTTTGGTGTAAAATTGAAATGTATACTATTTGTATTGTAAAAGCATTGCATGCACTGAGAAAACAACTTTTTTGTCTTGATGTGCACAGGTATGAAACAACTTTCAGACATCTCAGACTCATATGGGAAGTTAATCTAAGTTGTTTCCATTAGGTTTGCAGTAAGTACTTTGGTGTAAAATTGAAATGTATACTATTTGTATTGTCTAAGCATTACATGCACTGAGATAACAACTTTTTTGTGTTGATGTGTACAGCCATGAATCAACTTTCAAACTACTCATAATCATGTGGGAAGTTAACCTAAGGTGTTTCCATTAGTTTGCAGTAAGTACTTTGGTGTAAAATTGAGATGTATACTACCTTAATGTCAGAGCATAGTAGTACTGAGAAAGTAACTTTTTTGTCTTGATGAACTCAGGCATGAAAAACTTTAAACCTAGTCATACTCATCTGGGAAGTTAACCAAATCTGTTTGCATTAAGTTTGCAGTCAGGACTTTTGAGTACAATTGAAATGTATACTACTTTTATGTCAAATCATTCTACTCACTGTGAAATCAACTTTTTTGTCTTTATGTGCACAGGTATGAAACAACTTTCAGACATCTCAGAATCATGTGGGAAGTTAACTTAAAGTGTTTCCATTAGGTTTGCAGTAAGTGCTTTGGAGTAAAATTGAAATGTATACTATTTGTATTGTTTAAGCACTGCATGCACTGAGATAACAACTTTTTTGTGTTGATGTGTACAGGCATGAAACAACTTTCAAACTACTCATAATCATGTGGAAAGTTAACCTAAAGTGTTTCCATTAGGTTTGCAGTAAGTGCTTTGGTGTAAAATTGAAATGTATACTACTTTTATGTCAAAGCATTCTATTCACTGTGAAATCAACTTTTTTGTCTTTATGTGTAAGCTATGAAACAACTTTCAGACATCTCAGAATCATGTGGGAAGTTAACCTATGGTGTTTCCATTAGGTTTGCAGTAAGTGCTTTGGAGTAAAATTGAAATGTATACTATCTGTATTGTCTAAGCATTGCATGCACTGAGATAACAACTTTTTTGTGTTGATGTGTACAGCCATGAAACAACTTTCAAACTACTCATAATCATGTGGGAAGTTAACCTAAGGTGTTTCCATTAGTTTGCAGTAAGTACTTTGGTGTAAAATTGAGATGTATACTACCTTAAATTCAGAGCATAGTAGTACTGAGAAATTAACTTTTTTGTCTTGATGAACTGAGGCATGAAACAACTTTAAAGCTAGTCATACTCATCTGGGAAGTCAACCAAATCTGTTTGCATTAGGTTTGCAGTCAGGACTTTTGAGTACAATTGAATTGTATACTACTTTTATGTCAAAGCATTCTATTCACTGTGAAATCAACTTTTTTGTCTTTATGTGCACAGCTATGAAACAACTTTCAGACATCTCAGAATCATGTGGGAAGTTAACCTATGGTGTTTCCATTAGGTTTGCAGTAAGTACTTTGGTGTAAAATTGAAATGCATACTATTTGTATTGTCGAAGCATTGCATGCACTGAGATAACAACTTTTTTGTGTTGATGTGTACAGCCATGAAACAACTTTCAAACTACTCATAATCATGTGGGAAGTTAACCTAAGGTGTTTCCATTAGTTTGCAGTAAGTACTTTGGTGTAAAATTGAGATGTATACTACCTTAAAGTCAGAGCATAGTCGTACTGAGAAATTAACTTTTTTGTCTTGATGAAGTGAGGCATGAAACAACTTTAAACCTAGTCATACTCATCTGGGAAGTCAACCAAATCTGTTTGCATTAGGTTTGCAGTCAGGACTTTTGAGTACAATTGAAATGTATACTACTTTTATGTCAAAGCATTCTATTCACTGTGAAATCAACTTTTTTGTCTTTATGTGCACAGGTATGAAACAACTTTCAGACATCTCAGAATCATGTGGGAAGTTAAATTAAAGTGTTTCCATTAGGTTTGCAGTAAGTGCTTTGGAGTAATATTGAAATGTATACTATTTGTATTGTTTAAGCACTGCATGCACTGAGATAACAACTTTTTTGTGTTGATGTGTACAGCCATGAAACAACTTTCAAACTACTCATAATCATGTGGAAAGTTAACCTAAAGTGTTTCCATTAGGTTTGCAGTAAGTGTTTTGGTGTAAAATTGAATTGTATACTACTTTTATGTCAAAGCATTCTATTCACTGTGAAATCAACTTTTTTGTCTTTATGTGCACAGCTATGAAACAACTTTCAGACATCTCAGAATCATGTGGGAAGTTAACCTAAGTTGTTTCCATTAGGTTTGCAGTAAGTGCTTTGGTGTAAAATTGAAATGTATACTATTTGAATTGTCTAAGCATTGCATGCACTGAGATAACAACTTTTTTGTGTTGATGTGTACAGCCATGAAACAACTTTCAAACTACTCATAATCATGTGGAAAGTTGACCTAAGGTGTTTCCATTAGTTTGCAGTAAGTACTTTGGTGTAAAATTGAGATGTATACTACCTTAAAGTCAGAGCATAGTAGTACTGAGAAATTAACTTTTTTGTCTTGATGAACTGAGGCATGAAACAACTTTAAACCTAGTCATACTCATCTGGGAAGTCAACCAAATCTGTTTGCATTAGGTTTGCAGTCAGGACTTTTGAGTACAATTGAAATGTATACTACTTTTATGTCAAAGCATTCTATTCACTGTGAAATCAACTTTTTTGTCTTTATGTGCACAGCTATGAAACAACTTTCAGACATCTCAGAATCATGTGGGAAGTTAACCTAAGTTGTTTCCATTAGGTTTGCAGTAAGTGCTTTGGTGTAAAATTGAAATGTATACTATTTGAATTGTCTAAGCATTGCATGCACTGAGATAACAACTTTTTTGTGTTGATGTGTACAGCCATGAAACAACTTTCAAACTACTCATAATCATGTGGAAAGTTGACCTAAGGTGTTTCCATTAGGTTTGCAGTAAGTGCTTTGGTGTAAAATTGAAATGTATACTATTTGTATTGTAAAAGCATTGCATGCACTGAGAAAACAACTTTTTTGTCTTGATGTGCACAGGTATGAAACAACTTTCAGACATCTCAGAATCATATGGGAAGTTAATCTAAGTTGTTTCCATTAGGTTTGCAGTAAGTACTTTGGTGTAAAATTGAAATGTATACTATTTGTATTGTCTAAGCATTACATGCACTGAGATAACAACTTTTTTGTGTTGATGTGTACAGCCATGAATCAACTTTCAAACTACTCATAATCATGTGGGAAGTTAACCTAAGGTGTTTCCATTAGTTTGCAGTAAGTACTTTGGTGTAAAATTGAGATGTATACTACCTTAAAGTCAGAGCATAGTAGTACTGAGAAATTAACTTTTTTGTCTTGATGAACTGAGGCATGAAACAACTTTAAACCTAGTCATACTCATCTGGGAAGTCAACCAAATCTGTTTGCATTAGGTTTGCAGTCAGGACTTTTGAGTACAATTGAAATGTATACTACTTTTATGTCAAAGCATTCTATTCACTGTGAAATCAACTTTTTTGTCTTTATGTGCACAGCTATGAAACAACTTTCAGACATCTCAGAATCATGTGGGAAGTTAACCTAAGTTGTTTCCATTAGGTTTGCGGTAAGTGCTTTGGTGTAAAATTGAAATGTATACTATTTGAATTGTCTAAGCATTGCATGCACTGAGATAACAACTTTTTTGTGTTGATGTGTACAGCCATGAAACAACTTTCAAACTACTCATAATCATGTGGAAAGTTGACCTAAGGTGTTTCCATTAGGTTTGCAGTAAGTGCTTTGGTGTAAAATTGAAATGTATACTATTTGTATTGTAAAAGCATTGCATGCACTGAGAAAACAACTTTTTTGTCTTGATGTGCACAGGTATGAAACAACTTTCAGACATCTCAGAATCATATGGGAAGTTAATCTAAGTTGTTTCCATTAGGTTTGCAGTAAGTACTTTGGTGTAAAATTGAAATGTATACTATTTGTATTGTCTAAGCATTACATGCACTGAGATAACAACTTTTTTGTGTTGATGTGTACAGCCATGAATCAACTTTCAAACTACTCATAATCATGTGGGAAGTTAACCTAAGGTGTTTCCATTAGTTTGCAGTAAGTACTTTGGTGTAAAATTGAGATGTATACTACCTTAATGTCAGAGCATAGTAGTACTGAGAAAGTAACTTTTTTGTCTTGATGAACTCAGGCATGAAAAACTTTAAACCTAGTCATACTCATCTGGGAAGTTAACCAAATCTGTTTGCATTAAGTTTGCAGTCAGGACTTTTGAGTACAATTGAAATGTATACTACTTTTATGTCAAATCATTCTACTCACTGTGAAATCAACTTTTTTGTCTTTATGTGCACAGGTATGAAACAACTTTCAGACATCTCAGAATCATGTGGGAAGTTAACTTAAAGTGTTTCCATTAGGTTTGCAGTAGGTGCTTTGGAGTAAAATTGAAATGTATACTATTTGTATTGTTTAAGCACTGCATGCACTGAGATAACAACTTTTTTGTGTTGATGTGTACAGGCATGAAACAACTTTCAAACTACTCATAATCATGTGGAAAGTTAACCTAAAGTGTTTCCATTAGGTTTGCAGTAAGTGCTTTGGTGTAAAATTGAAATGTATACTACTTTTATGTCAAAGCATTCTATTCACTGTGAAATCAACTTTTTTGTCTTTATGTGTAAGCTATGAAACAACTTTCAGACATCTCAGAATCATGTGGGAAGTTAAATTAAAGTGTTTCCATTAGGTTTGCAGTAAGTGCTTTGGAGTAATATTGAAATGTATACTATTTGTATTGTTTAAGCACTGCATGCACTGAGATAACAACTTTTTTGTGTTGATGTGTACAGCCATGAAACAACTTTCAAACTACTCATAATCATGTGGAAAGTTAACCTAAAGTGTTTCCATTAGGTTTGCAGTAAGTGTTTTGGTGTAAAATTGAATTGTATACTACTTTTATGTCAAAGCATTCTATTCACTGTGAAATCAACTTTTTTGTCTTTATGTGCACAGCTATGAAACAACTTTCAGACATCTCAGAATCATGTGGGAAGTTAACCTATGGTGTTTCCATTAGGTTTGCAGTAAGTACTTTGGTGTAAAATTGAAATGCATACTATTTGTATTGTCGAAGCATTGCATGCACTGAGATAACAACTTTTTTGTGTTGATGTGTACAGCCATGAAACAACTTTGAAACTACTCATAATCATGTGGGAAGTTAACCTAAGGTGTTTCCATTAGTTTGCAGTAAGTACTTTGGTGTAAAATTGAGATGTATACTACCTTAAAGTCAGAGCATAGTAGTACTGAGAAATTAACTTTTTTGTCTTGATGAACTGAGGCATGAAACAACTTAAAACCTAGTCATACTCATCTGGGAAGTCAACCAAATCTGTTTGCATTAGGTTTGCAGTCAGGACTTTTGAGTACAATTGAAATGTATACTACTTTTATGTCAAAGCATTCTATTCACTGTGAAATCAACTTTTTTGTCTTTATGTGCACAGCTATGAAACAACTTTCAGACATCTCAGAATCATGTGGGAAGTTAACCTAAGTTGTTTCCATTAGGTTTGCAGTAAGTGCTTTGGTGTAAAATTGAAATGTATACTATTTGAATTGTCTAAGCATTGCATGCACTGAGATAACAACTTTTTTGTGTTGATGTGTACAGCCATGAAACAACTTTCAAACTACTCATAATCATGTGGAAAGTTGACCTAAGGTGTTTCCATTAGGTTTGCAGTAAGTGCTTTGGTGTAAAATTGAAATGTATACTATTTGTATTGTAAAAGCATTGCATGCACTGAGAAAACAACTTTTTTGTCTTGATGTGCACAGGTATGAAACAACTTTCAGACATCTCAGAATCATATGGGAAGTTAATCTAAGTTGTTTCCATTAGGTTTGCAGTAAGTACTTTGGTGTAAAATTGAAATGTATACTATTTGTATTGTCTAAGCATTACATGCACTGAGATAACAACTTTTTTGTGTTGATGTGTACAGCCATGAATCAACTTTCAAACTACTCATAATCATGTGGGAAGTTAACCTAAGGTGTTTCCATTAGTTTGCAGTAAGTACTTTGGTGTAAAATTGAGATGTATACTACCTTAATGTCAGAGCATAGTAGTACTGAGAAAGTAACTTTTTTGTCTTGATGAACTCAGGCATGAAAAACTTTAAACCTAGTCATACTCATCTGGGAAGTTAACCAAATCTGTTTGCATTAAGTTTGCAGTCAGGACTTTTGAGTACAATTGAAATGTATACTACTTTTATGTCAAATCATTCTACTCACTGTGAAATCAACTTTTTTGTCTTTATGTGCACAGGTATGAAACAACTTTCAGACATCTCAGAATCATGTGGGAAGTTAACTTAAAGTGTTTCCATTAGGTTTGCAGTAGGTGCTTTGGAGTAAAATTGAAATGTATACTATTTGTATTGTTTAAGCACTGCATGCACTGAGATAACAACTTTTTTGTGTTGATGTGTACAGGCATGAAACAACTTTCAAACTACTCATAATCATGTGGAAAGTTAACCTAAAGTGTTTCCATTAGGTTTGCAGTAAGTGCTTTGGTGTAAAATTGAAATGTATACTACTTTTATGTCAAAGCATTCTATTCACTGTGAAATCAACTTTTTTGTCTTTATGTGTAAGCTATGAAACAACTTTTAGACATCTCAGAATAATGTGGGAAGTTAAATTAAAGTGTTTCCATTAGGTTTGCAGTAAGTGCTTTGGAGTAATATTGAAATGTATACTATTTGTATTGTTTAAGCACTGCATGCACTGAGATAACAACTTTTTTGTGTTGATGTGTACAGCCATGAAACAACTTTCAAACTACTCATAATCATGTGGAAAGTTAACCTAAAGTGTTTCCATTAGGTTTGCAGTAAGTGTTTTGGTGTAAAATTGAATTGTATACTACTTTTATGTCAAAGCATTCTATTCACTGTGAAATCAACTTTTTTGTCTTTATGTGCACAGCTATGAAACAACTTTCAGACATCTCAGAATCATGTGGGAAGTTAAACTATGGTGTTTCCATTAGGTTTGCAGTAAGTACTTTGGTGTAAAATTGAAATGCATACTATCTGTATTGTCTAAGCATTGCATGCACTGAGATAACAACTTTTTTGTGTTGATGTGTACAGCCGTGAAACAACTTTCAAACTACTCATAATCATGTGGGAAGTTAACCTAAGGTGTTTCCATTAGTTTGCAGTAAGTACTTTGGTGTAAAATTGAGATGTATACTACCTTAAATTCAGAGCATAGTAGTACTGAGAAATTAACTTTTTTGTCTTGATGAACTGAGGCATGAAACAACTTTAAACCTAGTCATACTCATCTGGGAAGTCAACCAAATCTGTTTGCATTAGGTTTGCAGTCAGGACTTTTGAGTACAATTGAATTGTATACTACTTTTATGTCAAAGCATTCTATTCACTGTGAAATCAACTTTTTTGTCTTTATGTGCACAGCTATGAAACAACTTTCAGACATCTCAGAATCATGTGGGAAGTTAACCTAAGTTGTTTCCATTAGGTTTGCAGTAAGTGCTTTGGTGTAAAATTGAAATGTATACTATTTGAATTGTCTAAGCATTGCATGCACTGAGATAACAACTTTTTTGTGTTGATGTGTACAGCCATGAAACAACTTTCAAACTACTCATAATCATGTGGAAAGTTGACCTAAGGTGTTTCCATTAGGTTTGCAGTAAGTGCTTTGGTGTAAAATTGAAATGTATACTATTTGTATTGTAAAAGCATTGCATGCACTGAGAAAACAACTTTTTTGTCTTGATGTGCACAGGTATGAAACAACTTTCAGACATCTCAGAATCATATGGGAAGTTAATCTAAGTTGTTTCCATTAGGTTTGCAGTAAGTACTTTGGTGTAAAATTGAAATGCATACTATTTGTATTGTCGAAGCATTGCATGCACTGAGATAACAACTTTTTTGTGTTGATGTGTACAGCCATGAAACAACTTTCAAACTACTCATAATCATGTGGGAAGTTAACCTAAGGTGTTTCCATTAGTTTGCAGTAAGTACTTTGGTGTAAAATTGAGATGTATACTACCTTAAAGTCAGAGCATAGTCGTACTGAGAAATTAACTTTTTTGTCTTGATGAAGTGAGGCATGAAACAACTTTAAACCTAGTCATACTCATCTGGGAAGTCAACCAAATCTGTTTGCATTAGGTTTGCAGTCAGGACTTTTGAGTACAATTGAAATGTATACTACTTTTATGTCAAAGCATTCTATTCACTGTGAAATCAACTTTTTTGTCTTTATGTGCACAGGTATGAAACAACTTTCAGACATCTCAGAATCATGTGGGAAGTTAAATTAAAGTGTTTCCATTAGGTTTGCAGTAAGTGCTTTGGAGTAATATTGAAATGTATACTATTTGTATTGTTTAAGCACTGCATGCACTGAGATAACAACTTTTTTGTGTTGATGTGTACAGCCATGAAACAACTTTCAAACTACTCATAATCATGTGGAAAGTTAACCTAAAGTGTTTCCATTAGGTTTGCAGTAAGTGTTTTGGTGTAAAATTGAATTGTATACTACTTTTATGTCAAAGCATTCTATTCACTGTGAAATCAACTTTTTTGTCTTTATGTGCACAGCTATGAAACAACTTTCAGACATCTCAGAATCATGTGGGAAGTTAAACTATGGTGTTTCCATTAGGTTTGCAGTAAGTACTTTGGTGTAAAATTGAAATGCATACTATTTGTATTGTCGAAGCATTGCATGCACTGAGATAACAACTTTTTTGTGTTGATGTGTACAGCCATGATACAACTTTCAAACTACTCATAATCATGTGGGAAGTTAACCTAAGGTGTTTCCATTAGTTTGCAGTAAGTACTTTGGTGTAAAATTGAGATGTATACTACCTTAAAGTCAGAGCATAGTAGTACTGAGAAATTAACTTTTTTGTCTTGATGAACTGAGGCATGAAACAACTTTAAACCTAGTCATACTCATCTGGGAAGTCAACCAAATCTGTTTGCATTAGGTTTGCAGTCAGGACTTTTGAGTACAATTGAAATGTATACTACTTTTATGTCAAAGCATTCTATTCACTGTGAAATCAACTTTTTTGTCTTTATGTGCACAGCTATGAAACAACTTTCAGACATCTCAGAATCATGTGGGAAGTTAACCTAAGTTGTTTCCATTAGGTTTGCAGTAAGTGCTTTGGTGTAAAATTGAAATGTATACTATTTGAATTGTCTAAGCATTGCATGCACTGAGATAACAACTTTTTTGTGTTGATGTGTACAGCCATGAAACAACTTTCAAACTACTCATAATCATGTGGAAAGTTGACCTAAGGTGTTTCCATTAGGTTTGCAGTAAGTGCTTTGGTGTAAAATTGAAATGTATACTATTTGTATTGTAAAATCATTGCATGCACTGAGAAAACAACTTTTTTGTCTTGATGTGCACAGGTATGAAACAACTTTCAGACATCTCAGAATCATATGGGAAGTTAATCTAAGTTGTTTCCATTAGGTTTGCAGTAAGTACTTTGGTGTAAAATTGAAATGTATACTATTTGTATTGTCTAAGCATTACATGCACTGAGATAACAACTTTTTTGTGTTGATGTGTACAGCCATGAATCAACTTTCAAACTACTCATAATCATGTGGGAAGTTAACCTAAGGTGTTTCCATTAGTTTGCAGTAAGTACTTTGGTGTAAAATTGAGATGTATACTACCTTAATGTCAGAGCATAGTAGTACTGAGAAAGTAACTTTTTTGTCTTGATGAACTCAGGCATGAAAAACTTTAAACCTAGTCATACTCATCTGGGAAGTTAACCAAATCTGTTTGCATTAAGTTTGCAGTCAAGACTTTTGAGTACAATTGAAATGTATACTACTTTTATGTCAAATCATTCTACTCACTGTGAAATCAACTTTTTTGTCTTTATGTGCACAGGTATGAAACAACTTTCAGACATCTCAGAATCATGTGGGAAGTTAACTTAAAGTGTTTCCATTAGGTTTGCAGTAAGTGCTTTGGAGTAAAATTGAAATGTATACTATTTGTATTGTTTAAGCACTGCATGCACTGAGATAACAACTTTTTTGTGTTGATGTGTACAGGCATGAAACAACTTTCAAACTACTCATAATCATGTGGAAAGTTAACCTAAAGTGTTTCCATTAGGTTTGCAGTAAGTGCTTTGGTGTAAAATTGAAATGTATACTACTTTTATGTCAAAGCATTCTATTCACTGTGAAATCAACTTTTTTGTCTTTATGTGTAAGCTATGAAACAACTTTCAGACATCTCAGAATCATGTGGGAAGTTAACCTATGGTGTTTCCATTAGGTTTGCAGTAAGTGCTTTGGAGTAAAATTGAAATGTATACTATCTGTATTGTCTAAGCATTGCATGCACTGAGATAACAACTTTTTTGTGTTGATGTGTACAGCCATGAAACAACTTTCAAACTACTCATAATCATGTGGGAAGTTAACCTAAGGTGTTTCCATTAGTTTGCAGTAAGTACTTTGGTGTAAAATTGAGATGTATACTACCTTAAATTCAGAGCATAGTAGTACTGAGAAATTAACTTTTTTGTCTTGATGAACTGAGGCATGAAACAACTTTAAAGCTAGTCATACTCATCTGGGAAGTCAACCAAATCTGTTTGCATTAGGTTTGCAGTCAGGACTTTTGAGTACAATTGAATTGTATACTACTTTTATGTCAAAGCATTCTATTCACTGTGAAATCAACTTTTTTGTCTTTATGTGCACAGCTATGAAACAACTTTCAGACATCTCAGAATCATGTGGGAAGTTAACCTATGGTGTTTCCATTAGGTTTGCAGTAAGTACTTTGGTGTAAAATTGAAATGCATACTATTTGTATTGTCGAAGCATTGCATGCACTGAGATAACAACTTTTTTGTGTTGATGTGTACAGCCATGAAACAACTTTCAAACTACTCATAATCATGTGGGAAGTTAACCTAAGGTGTTTCCATTAGTTTGCAGTAAGTACTTTGGTGTAAAATTGAGATGTATACTACCTTAAAGTCAGAGCATAGTCGTACTGAGAAATTAACTTTTTTGTCTTGATGAAGTGAGGCATGAAACAACTTTAAACCTAGTCATACTCATCTGGGAAGTCAACCAAATCTGTTTGCATTAGGTTTGCAGTCAGGACTTTTGAGTACAATTGAAATGTATACTACTTTTATGTCAAAGCATTCTATTCACTGTGAAATCAACTTTTTTGTCTTTATGTGCACAGGTATGAAACAACTTTCAGACATCTCAGAATCATGTGGGAAGTTAAATTAAAGTGTTTCCATTAGGTTTGCAGTAAGTGCTTTGGAGTAATATTGAAATGTATACTATTTGTATTGTTTAAGCACTGCATGCACTGAGATAACAACTTTTTTGTGTTGATGTGTACAGCCATGAAACAACTTTCAAACTACTCATAATCATGTGGAAAGTTAACCTAAAGTGTTTCCATTAGGTTTGCAGTAAGTGTTTTGGTGTAAAATTGAATTGTATACTACTTTTATGTCAAAGCATTCTATTCACTGTGAAATCAACTTTTTTGTCTTTATGTGCACAGCTATGAAACAACTTTCAGACATCTCAGAATCATGTGGGAAGTTAAACTATGGTGTTTCCATTAGGTTTGCAGTAAGTACTTTGGTGTAAAATTGAAATGCATACTATTTGTATTGTCGAAGCATTGCATGCACTGAGATAACAACTTTTTTGTGTTGATGTGTACAGCCATGATACAACTTTCAAACTACTCATAATCATGTGGGAAGTTAACCTAAGGTGTTTCCATTAGTTTGCAGTAAGTACTTTGGTGTAAAATTGAGATGTATACTACCTTAAAGTCAGAGCATAGTAGTACTGAGAAATTAACTTTTTTGTCTTGATGAACTGAGGCATGAAACAACTTTAAACCTAGTCATACTCATCTGGGAAGTCAACCAAATCTGTTTACATTAGGTTTGCAGTCAGGACTTTTGAGTACAATTGAAATGTATACTACTTTTATGTCAAAGCATTCTATTCACTGTGAAATCAACTTTTTTGTCTTTATGTGCACAGCTATGAAACAACTTTCAGACATCTCAGAATCATGTGGGAAGTTAACCTAAGTTGTTTCCATTAGGTTTGCAGTAAGTGCTTTGGTGTAAAATTGAAATGTATACTATTTGAATTGTCTAAGCATTGCATGCACTGAGATAACAACTTTTTTGTGTTGATGTGTACAGCCATGAAACAACTTTCAAACTACTCATAATCATGTGGAAAGTTGACCTAAGGTGTTTCCATTAGGTTTGCAGTAAGTGCTTTGGTGTAAAATTGAAATGTATACTATTTGTATTGTAAAAGCATTGCATGCACTGAGAAAACAACTTTTTTGTCTTGATGTGCACAGGTATGAAACAACTTTCAGACATCTCAGAATCATATGGGAAGTTAATCTAAGTTGTTTCCATTAGGTTTGCAGTAAGTACTTTGGTGTAAAATTGAAATGTATACTATTTGTATTGTCTAAGCATTACATGCACTGAGATAACAACTTTTTTGTGTTGATGTGTACAGCCATGAATCAACTTTCAAACTACTCATAATCATGTGGGAAGTTAACCTAAGGTGTTTCCATTAGTTTGCAGTAAGTACTTTGGTGTAAAATTGAGATGTATACTACCTTAAAGTCAGAGCATAGTAGTACTGAGAAATTAACTTCTTTGTCTTGATGAACTGAGGCATGAAACAACTTTAAACCTAGTCATACTCATCTGGGAAGTCAACCAAATCTGTTTGCATTAGGTTTGCAGTCAGGACTTTTGAGTACAATTGAAATGTATACTACTTTTATGTCAAAGCATTCTATTCACTGTGAAATCAACTTTTTTGTCTTTATGTGCACAGCTATGAAACAACTTTCAGACATCTCAGAATCATGTGGGAAGTTAACCTAAGTTGTTTCCATTAGGTTTGCAGTAAGTGCTTTGGTGTAAAATTGAAATGTATACTATTTGAATTGTCTAAGCATTGCATGCACTGAGATAACAACTTTTTTGTGTTGATGTGTACAGCCATGAAACAACTTTCAAACTACTCATAATCATGTGGAAAGTTGACCTAAGGTGTTTCCATTAGGTTTGCAGTAAGTGCTTTGGTGTAAAATTGAAATGTATACTATTTGTATTGTAAAAGCATTGCATGCACTGAGAAAACAACTTTTTTGTCTTGATGTGCACAGGTATGAAACAACTTTCAGACATCTCAGAATCATATGGGAAGTTAATCTAAGTTGTTTCCATTAGGTTTGCAGTAAGTACTTTGGTGTAAAATTGAAATGTATACTACTTGTATTGTCTAAGCATTACATGCACTGAGATAACAACTTTTTTGTGTTGATGTGTACAGCCATGAATCAACTTTCAAACTACTCATAATCATGTGGGAAGTTAACCTAAGGTGTTTCCATTAGTTTGCAGTAAGTACTTTGGTGTAAAATTGAGATGTATACTACCTTAATGTCAGAGCATAGTAGTACTGAGAAAGTAACTTTTTTGTCTTGATGAACTCAGGCATGAAAAACTTTAAACCTAGTCATACTCATCTGGGAAGTTAACCAAATCTGTTTGCATTAAGTTTGCAGTCAGGACTTTTGAGTACAATTGAAATGTATACTACTTTTATGTCAAATCATTCTACTCACTGTGAAATCAACTTTTTTGTCTTTATGTGCACAGGTATGAAACAACTTTCAGACATCTCAGAATCATGTGGGAAGTTAACTTAAAGTGTTTCCATTAGGTTTGCAGTAAGTGCTTTGGAGTAAAATTGAAATGTATACTATTTGTATTGTTTAAGCACTGCATGCACTGAGATAACAACTTTTTTGTGTTGATGTGTACAGGCATGAAACAACTTTCAAACTACTCATAATCATGTGGAAAGTTAACCTAAAGTGTTTCCATTTGGTTTGCAGTAAGTGCTTTGGTGTAAAATTGAAATGTATACTACTTTTATGTCAAAGCATTCTATTCACTGTGAAATCAACTTTTTTGTCTTTATGTGTAAGCTATGAAACAACTTTCAGACATCTCAGAATCATGTGGGAAGTTAAATTAAAGTGTTTCCATTAGTTTGCAGTAAGTGCTTTGGAGTAATATTGAAATGTATACTATTTGTATTGTTTAAGCACTGCATGCACTGAGATAACAACTTTTTTGTGTTGATGTGTACAGCCATGAAACAACTTTCAAACTACTCATAATCATGTGGAAAGTTAACCTAAAGTGTTTCCATTAGGTTTGCAGTAAGTGTTTTGGTGTAAAATTGAATTGTATACTACTTTTATGTCAAAGCATTCTATTCACTGTGAAATCAACTTTTTTGTCTTTATGTGCACAGCTATGAAACAACTTTCAGACATCTCAGAATCATGTGGGAAGTTAACCTATGGTGTTTCCATTAGGTTTGTAGTAAGTACTTTGGTGTAAAATTGAAATGCATACTATTTGTATTGTCGAAGCATTGCATGCACTGAGATAACAACTTTTTTGTGTTGATGTGTACAGCCATGATACAACTTTCAAACTACTCATAATCATGTGGGAAGTTAACCTAAGGTGTTTCCATTAGTTTGCAGTAAGTACTTTGGTGTAAAATTGAGATGTATACTACCTTAAAGTCAGAGCATAGTAGTACTGAGAAATTAACTTTTTTGTCTTGATGAACTGAGGCATGAAACAACTTTAAACCTAGTCATACTCATCTGGGAAGTCAACCAAATCTGTTTGCATTAGGTTTGCAGTCAGGACTTTTGAGTACAATTGAAATGTATACTACTTTTATGTCAAAGCATTCTATTTACTGTGAAATCAACTTTTTTGTCTTTATGTGCACAGCTATGAAACAACTTTCAGACATCTCAGAATCATGTGGGAAGTTAACCTAAGTTGTTTCCATTAGGTTTGCAGTAAGTGCTTTGGTGTAAAATTGAAATGTATACTATTTGAATTGTCTAAGCATTGCATGCACTGAGATAACAACTTTTTTGTGTTGATGTGTACAGCCATGAAACAACTTTCAAACTACTCATAATCATGTGGAAAGTTGACCTAAGGTGTTTCCATTAGGTTTGCAGTAAGTGCTTTGGTGTAAAATTGAAATGTATACTATTTGTATTGTAAAAGCATTGCATGCACTGAGAAAACAACTTTTTTGTCTTGATGTGCACAGGTATGAAACAACTTTCAGACATCTCAGAATCATATGGGAAGTTAATCTAAGTTGTTTCCATTAGGTTTGCAGTAAGTACTTTGGTGTAAAATTGAAATGTATACTATTTGTATTGTCTAAGCATTACATGCACTGAGATAACAACTTTTTTGTGTTGATGTGTACAGCCATGAATCAACTTTCAAACTACTCATAATCATGTGGGAAGTTAACCTAAGGTGTTTCCATTAGTTTGCAGTAAGTACTTTGGTGTAAAATTGAGATGTATACTACCTTAATGTCAGAGCATAGTAGTACTGAGAAAGTAACTTTTTTGTCTTGATGAACTCAGGCATGAAAAACTTTAAACCTAGTCATACTCATCTGGGAAGTTAACCAAATCTGTTTGCATTAAGTTTGCAGTCAGGACTTTTGAGTACAATTGAAATGTATACTACTTTTATGTCAAATCATTCTACTCACTGTGAAATCAACTTTTTTGTCTTTATGTGCACAGGTATGAAACAACTTTCAGACATCTCAGAATCATGTGGGAAGTTAACTTAAAGTGTTTCCATTAGGTTTGCAGTAAGTGCTTTGGAGTAAAATTGAAATGTATACTATTTGTATTGTTTAAGCACTGCATGCACTGAGATAACAACTTTTTTGTGTTGATGTGTACAGGCATGAAACAACTTTCAAACTACTCATAATCATGTGGAAAGTTCACCTAAAGTGTTTCCATTAGGTTTGCAGTAAGTGCTTTGGTGTAAAATTGAAATGTATACTACTTTTATGTCAAAGCATTCTATTCACTGTGAAATCAACTTTTTTGTCTTTATGTGTAAGCTATGAAACAACTTTCAGACATCTCAGAATCATGTGGGAAGTTAAATTAAAGTGTTTCCATTAGGTTTGCAGTAAGTGCTTTGGAGTAATATTGAAATGTATACTATTTGTATTGTTTAAGCACTGCATGCACTGAGATAACAACTTTTTTGTGTTGATGTGTACAGCCATGAAACAACTTTGAAACTACTCATAATCATGTGGAAAGTTAACCTAAAGTGTTTCCATTAGGTTTGCAGTAAGTGTTTTGGTGTAAAATTGAATTGTATACTACTTTTATGTCAAAGCATTCTATTCACTGTGAAATCAACTTTTTTGTCTTTATGTGCACAGCTATGAAACAACTTTCAGACATCTCAGAATCATGTGGGAAGTTAAACTATGGTGTTTCCATTAGGTTTGCAGTAAGTACTTTGGTGTAAAATTGAAATGCATACTATTTGTATTGTCGAAGCATTGCATGCACTGAGATAACAACTTTTTTGTGTTGATGTGTACAGCCATGATACAACTTTCAAACTACTCATAATCATGTGGGAAGTTAACCTAAGGTGTTTCCATTAGTTTGCAGTAAGTACTTTGGTGTAAAATTGAGATGTATACTACCTTAAAGTCAGAGCATAGTAGTACTGAGAAATTAACTTTTTTGTCTTGATGAACTGAGGCATGAAACAACTTTAAACCTAGTCATACTCATCTGGGAAGTCAACCAAATCTGTTTGCATTAGGTTTGCAGTCAGGACTTTTGAGTACAATTGAAATGTATACTACTTTTATGTCAAAGCATTCTATTCACTGTGAAATCAACTTTTTTGTCTTTATGTGCACAGCTATGAAACAACTTTCAGACATCTCAGAATCATGTGGGAAGTTAACCTAAGTTGTTTCCATTAGGTTTGCAGTAAGTGCTTTGGTGTAAAATTGAAATGTATACTATTTGAATTGTCTAAGCATTGCATGCACTGAGATAACAACTTTTTTGTGTTGATGTGTACAGCCATGAAACAACTTTCAAACTACTCATAATCATGTGGAAAGTTGACCTAAGGTGTTTCCATTAGGTTTGCAGTAAGTGCTTTGGTGTAAAATTGAAATGTATACTATTTGTATTGTAAAAGCATTGCATGCACTGAGAAAACAACTTTTTTGTCTTGATGTGCACAGGTATGAAACAACTTTCAGACATCTCAGAATCATATGGGAAGTTAATCTAAGTTGTTTCCATTAGGTTTGCAGTAAGTACTTTGGTGTAAAATTGAAATGTATACTATTTGTATTGTCTAAGCATTACATGCACTGAGATAACAACTTTTTTGTGTTGATGTGTACAGCCATGAATCAACTTTCAAACTACTCATAATCATGTGGGAAGTTAACCTAAGGTGTTTCCATTAGTTTGCAGTAAGTACTTTGGTGTAAAATTGAGATGTATACTACCTTAATGTCAGAGCATAGTAGTACTGAGAAAGTAACTTTTTTGTCTTGATGAACTCAGGCATGAAAAACTTTAAACCTAGTCATACTCATCTGGGAAGTTAACCAAATCTGTTTGCATTAAGTTTGCAGTCAGGACTTTTGAGTACAATTGAAATGTATACTACTTTTATGTCAAATCATTCTACTCACTGTGAAATCAACTTTTTTGTCTTTATGTGCACAGGTATGAAACAACTTTCAGACATCTCAGAATCATGTGGGAAGTTAACTTAAAGTGTTTCCATTAGGTTTGCAGTAAGTGCTTTGGAGTAAAATTGAAATGTATACTATTTGTATTGTTTAAGCACTGCATGCACTGAGATAACAACTTTTTTGTGTTGATGTGTACAGGCATGAAACAACTTTCAAACTACTCATAATCATGTGGAAAGTTAACCTAAAGTGTTTCCATTGGGTTTGCAGTAAGTGCTTTGGTGTAAAATTGAAATGTATACTACTTTTATGTCAAAGCATTCTATTCACTGTGAAATCAACTTTTTTGTCTTTATGTGTAAGCTATGAAACAACTTTCAGACATCTCAGAATCATGTGGGAAGTTAACCTATGGTGTTTCCATTAGGTTTGCAGTAAGTGCTTTGGAGTAAAATTGAAATGTATACTATCTGTATTGTCTAAGCATTGCATGCACTGAGATAACAACTTTTTTGTGTTGATGTGTACAGCCATGAAACAACTTTCAAACTACTCATAATCATGTGGAAAGTTAACCTAAAGTGTTTCCATTAGGTTTGCAGTAAGTGTTTTGGTGTAAAATTGAATTGTATACTACTTTTATGTCAAAGCATTCTATTCACTGTGAAATCAACTTTTTTGTCTTTATGTGCACAGCTATGAAACAACTTTCACACATCTCAGAATCATGTGGGAAGTTAAACTATGGTGTTTCCATTAGGTTTGCAGTAAGTACTTTGGTGTAAAATTGAAATGCATAGTATTTGTATTGTCGAAGCATTGCATGCACTGAGATAACAACTTTTTTGTGTTGATGTGTACAGCCATGATACAACTTTCAAACTACTCATAATCATGTGGGAAGTTAACCTAAGGTGTTTCCATTAGTTTGCAGTAAGTACTTTGGTGTAAAATTGAGATGTATACTACCTTAAAGTCAGAGCATAGTAGTACTGAGAAATTAACTTTTTTGTCTTGATGAACTGAGGCATGAAACAACTTTAAACCTAGTCATACTCATCTGGGAAGTCAACCAAATCTGTTTGCATTAGGTTTGCAGTCAGGACTTTTGAGTACAATTGAAATGTATACTACTTTTATGTCAAAGCATTCTATTCACTGTGAAATCAACTTTTTTGTCTTTATGTGCACAGGTATGAAACAACTTTCAGACATCTCAGAATCATGTGGGAAGTTAACTTAAAGTGTTTCCATTAGGTTTGCAGTAAGTGCTTTGGAGTAAAATTGAAATGTATACTATTTGTATTGTTTAAGCACTGCATGCACGGAGATAACAACTTTTTTGTGTTGATGTGTACAGCCATGAAACAACTTTCAAACTACTCATAATCATGTGGAAAGTTAACCTAAAGTGTTTCCATTAGGTTTGCAGTAAGTGCTTTGGTGTAAAATTGAAATGTATACTACTTTTATGTTTAAGCATTCTATTCACTGTGAAATCAACTTTTTTGTCTTTATGTGTAAGCTATGAAACAACTTTCAGACATCTCAGAATCATGTGGGAAGTTAACCTATGGTGTTTCCATTAGGTTTGCAGTAAGTGCTTTGGAGTAAAATTGAAATGTATACTATCTGTATTGTCTAAGCATTGCATGCACTGAGATAACAACTTTTTTGTGTTGATGTGTACAGCCATGAAACAACTTTCAAACTACTCATAATCATGTGGGAAGTTAACCTAAGGTGTTTCCATTAGTTTGCAGTAAGTACTTTGGTGTAAAATTGAGATGTATACTACCTTAAATTCAGAGCATAGTAGTACTGAGAAATTAACTTTTTTGTCTTGATGAACTGAGGCATGAAACAACTTTAAACCTAGTCATACTCATCTGGGAAGTCAACCAAATCTGTTTGCATTAGGTTTGCAGTCAGGACTTTTGAGTACAATTGAATTGTATACTACTTTTATGTCAAAGCATTCTATTCACTGTGAAATCAACTGTTTTGTCTTTATGTGCACAGCTATGAAACAACTTTCAGACATCTCAGAATCATGTGGGAAGTTAACCTATGGTGTTTCCATTAGGTTTGCAGTAAGTACTTTGGTGTAAAATTGAAATGCATACTATTTGTATTGTCGAAGCATTGCATGCACTGAGATAACAACTTTTTTGTGTTGATGTGTACAGCCATGAAACAACTTTCAAACTACTCATAATCATGTGGGAAGTTAACCTAAGGTGTTTCCATTAGTTTGCAGTAAGTACTTTGGTGTAAAATTGAGATGTATACTACCTTAAAGTCAGAGCATAGTCGTACTGAGAAATTAACTTTTTTGTCTTGATGAAGTGAGGCATGAAACAACTTTAAACCTAGTCATACTCATCTGGGAAGTCAACCAAATCTGTTTGCATTAGGTTTGCAGTCAGGACTTTTGAGTACAATTGAAATGTATACTACTTTTATGTCAAAGCATTCTATTCACTGTGAAATCAACTTTTTTGTCTTTATGTGCACAGGTATGAAACAACTTTCAGACATCTCAGAATCATGTGGGAAGTTAAATTAAAGTGTTTCCATTAGGTTTGCAGTAAGTGCTTTGGAGTAATATTGAAATGTATACTATTTGTATTGTTTAAGCACTGCATGCACTGAGATAACAACTTTTTTGTGTTGATGTGTACAGCCATGAAACAACTTTCAAACTACTCATAATCATGTGGAAAGTTAACCTAAAGTGTTTCCATTAGGTTTGCAGTAAGTGTTTTGGTGTAAAATTGAATTGTATACTACTTTTATGTCAAAGCATTCTATTCACTGTGAAATCAACTTTTTTGTCTTTATGTGCACAGCTATGAAACAACTTTCAGACATCTCAGAATCATGTGGGAAGTTAAACTATGGTGTTTCCATTAGGTTTGCAGTAAGTACTTTGGTGTAAAATTGAAATGCATACTATTTGTAATGTCGAAGCATTGCATGCACTGAGATAACAACTTTTTTGTGTTGATGTGTACAGCCATGATACAACTTTCAAACTACTCATAATCATGTGGGAAGTTAACCTAAGGTGTTTCCATTAGTTTGCAGTAAGTACTTTGGTGTAAAATTGAGATGTATACTACCTTAAAGTCAGAGCATAGTAGTACTGAGAAATTAACTTTTTTGTCTTGATGAACTGAGGCATGAAACAACTTTAAACCTAGTCATACTCATCTGGGAAGTCAACCAAATCTGTTTGCATTAGGTTTGCAGTCAGGACTCTTGAGTACAATTGAAATGTATACTACTTTTATGTCAAAGCATTCTATTCACTGTGAAATCAACTTTTTTGTCTTTATGTGCACAGCTATGAAACAACTTTCAGACATCTCAGAATCATGTGGGAAGTTAACCTAAGTTGTTTCCATTAGGTTTGCAGTAAGTGCTTTGGTGTAAAATTGAAATGTATACTATTTGAATTGTCTAAGCATTGCATGCACTGAGATAACAACTTTTTTGTGTTGATGTGTACAGCCATGAAACAACTTTCAAACTACTCATAATCATGTGGAAAGTTGACCTAAGGTGTTTCCATTAGGTTTGCAGTAAGTGCTTTGGTGTAAAATTGAAATGTATACTATTTGTATTGTAAAAGCATTGCATGCACTGAGAAAACAACTTTTTTGTCTTGATGTGCACAGGTATGAAACAACTTTCAGACATCTCAGAATCATATGGGAAGTTAATCTAAGTTGTTTCCATTAGGTTTGCAGTAAGTACTTTGGTGTAAAATTGAAATGTATACTATTTGTATTGTCTAAGCATTACATGCACTGAGATAACAACTTTTTTGTGTTGATGTGTACAGCCATGAATCAACTTTCAAACTACTCATAATCATGTGGGAAGTTAACCTAAGGTGTTTCCATTAGTTTGCAGTAAGTACTTTGGTGTAAAATTGAGATGTATACTACCTTAATGTCAGAGCATAGTAGTACTGAGAAAGTAACTTTTTTGTCTTGATGAACTCAGGCATGAAAAACTTTAAACCTAGTCATACTCATCTGGGAAGTTAACCAAATCTGTTTGCATTAAGTTTGCAGTCAGGACTTTTGAGTACAATTGAAATGTATACTACTTTTATGTCAAATCATTCTACTCACTGTGAAATCAACTTTTTTGTCTTTATGTGCACAGGTATGAAACAACTTTCAGACATCTCAGAATCATGTGGGAAGTTAACTTAAAGTGTTTCCATTAGGTTTGCAGTAAGTGCTTTGGAGTAAAATTGAAATGTATACTATTTGTATTGTTTAAGCACTGCATGCACTGAGATAACAACTTTTTTGTGTTGATGTGTACAGGCATGAAACAACTTTCAAACTACTCATAATCATGTGGAAAGTTAACCTAAAGTGTTTCCATTAGGTTTGCAGTAAGTGCTTTGGTGTAAAATTGAAATGTATACTACTTTTATGTCAAAGCATTCTATTCACTGTGAAATCAACTTTTTTGTCTTTATGTGTAAGCTATGAAACAACTTTCAGACATCTCAGAATCATGTGGGAAGTTAACCTATGGTGTTTCCATTAGGTTTGCAGTAAGTGCTTTGGAGTAAAATTGAAATGTATACTATCTGTATTGTCTAAGCATTGCATGCACTGAGATAACAACTTTTTTGTGTTGATGTGTACAGCCATGAAACAACTTTCAAACTACTCATAATCATGTGGGAAGTTAACCTAAGGTGTTTCCATTAGTTTGCAGTAAGTACTTTGGTGTAAAATTGAGATGTATACTACCTTAAATTCAGAGCATAGTAGTACTGAGAAATTAACTTTTTTGTCTTGATGAACTGAGGCATGAAACAACTTTAAAGCTAGTCATACTCATCTGGGAAGTCAACCAAATCTGTTTGCATTAGGTTTGCAGTCAGGACTTTTGAGTACAATTGAATTGTATACTACTTTTATGTCAAAGCATTCTATTCACTGTGAAATCAACTTTTTTGTCTTTATGTGCACAGCTATGAAACAACTTTCAGACATCTCAGAATCATGTGGGAAGTTAACCTATGGTGTTTCCATTAGGTTTGCAGTAAGTACTTTGGTGTAAAATTGAAATGCATACTATTTGTATTGTCGAAGCATTGCATGCACTGAGATAACAACTTTTTTGTGTTGATGTGTACAGCCATGAAACAACTTTCAAACTACTCATAATCATGTGGGAAGTTAACCTAAGGTGTTTCCATTAGTTTGCAGTAAGTACTTTGGTGTAAAATTGAGATGTATACTACCTTAAAGTCAGAGCATAGTCGTACTGAGAAATTAACTTTTTTGTCTTGATGAAGTGAGGCATGAAACAACTTTAAACCTAGTCATACTCATCTGGGAAGTCAACCAAATCTGTTTGCATTAGGTTTGCAGTCAGGACTTTTGAGTACAATTGAAATGTATACTACTTTTATGTCAAAGCATTCTATTCACTGTGAAATCAACTTTTTTGTCTTTATGTGCACAGGTATGAAACAACTTTCAGACATCTCAGAATCATGTGGGAAGTTAAATTAAAGTGTTTCCATTAGGTTTGCAGTAAGTGCTTTGGAGTAGTATTGAAATGTATACTATTTGTATTGTTTAAGCACTGCATGCACTGAGATAACAACTTTTTTGTGTTGATGTGTACAGCCATGAAACAACTTTCAAACTACTCATAATCATGTGGAAAGTTAACCTAAAGTGTTTCCATTAGGTTTGCAGTAAGTGTTTTGGTGTAAAATTGAATTGTATACTACTTTTATGTCAAAGCATTCTATTCACTGTGAAATCAACTTTTTTGTCTTTATGTGCACAGCTATGAAACAACTTTCAGACATCTCAGAATCATGTGGGAAGTTAAACTATGGTGTTTCCATTAGGTTTGCAGTAAGTACTTTGGTGTAAAATTGAAATGCATACTATTTGTATTGTCGAAGCATTGCATGCACTGAGATAACAACTTTTTTGTGTTGATGTGTACAGCCATGATACAACTTTCAAACTACTCATAATCATGTGGGAAGTTAACCTAAGGTGTTTCCATTAGTTTGCAGTAAGTACTTTGGTGTAAAATTGAGATGTATACTACCTTAAAGTCAGAGCATAGTAGTACTGAGAAATTAACTTTTTTGTCTTGATGAACTGAGGCATGAAACAACTTTAAACCTAGTCATACTCATCTGGGAAGTCAACCAAATCTGTTTGCATTAGGTTTGCAGTCAGGACTTTTGAGTACAATTGAAATGTGTACTACTTTTATGTCAAAGCATTCTATTCACTGTGAAATCAACTTTTTTGTCTTTATGTGCACAGCTATGAAACAACTTTCAGACATCTCAGAATCATGTGGGAAGTTAACCTAAGTTGTTTCCATTAGGTTTGCAGTAAGTGCTTTGGTGTAAAATTGAAATGTATACTATTTGAATTGTCTAAGCATTGCATGCACTGAGATAACAACTTTTTTGTGTTGATGTGTACAGCCATGAAACAACTTTCAAACTACTCATAATCATGTGGAAAGTTGACCTAAGGTGTTTCCATTACGTTTGCAGTAAGTGCTTTGGTGTAAAATTGAAATGTATACTATTGGTATTGTAAAAGCATTGCATGCACTGAGAAAACAACTTTTTTGTCTTGATGTGCACAGGTATGAAACAACTTTCAGACATCTCAGAATCATGTGGGAAGTTAACCTAAGGTGTTTCCATTAGTTTGCAGTAAGTACTTTGGTGTAAAATTGAGATGTATACTACCTTAAAGTCAGAGCATAGTAGTACTGAGAAATTAACTTTTTTGTCTTGATGAACTGAGGCATGAAACAACTTTAAACCTAGTCATACTCATCTGGGAAGTCAACCAAATCTGTTTGCATTAGGTTTGAAGTCAGGACTTTTGAGTACAATTGAAATGTATACTACTTTTATGTCAAAGCATTCTATTCACTGTGAAATCAACTTTTTTGTCTTTATGTGCACAGCTATGAAACAACTTTCAGACATCTCAGAATCATGTGGGAAGTTAACCTAAGTTGTTTCCATTAGGTTTGCAGTAAGTGCTTTGGTGTAAAACTGAAATGTATACTATTTGAATTGTCTAAGCATTGCATGCACTGAGATAACAACTTTTTTGTGTTGATGTGTACAGCCATGAAACAACTTTCAAACTACTCATAATCATGTGGAAAGTTGACCTAAGGTGTTTCCATTAGGTTTGCAGTAAGTGCTTTGGTGTAAAATTGAAATGTATACTATTTGTATTGTAAAAGCATTGCATGCACTGAGAAAACAACTTTTTTGTCTTGATGTGCACAGGTATGAAACAACTTTCAGACATCTCAGAATCATATGGGAAGTTAATCAAAGTTGTTTCCATTAGGTTTGCAGTAAGTACTTTGGTGTAAAATTGAAATGTATACTATTTGTATTGTCTAAGCATTACATGCACTGAGATAACAACTTTTTTGTGTTGATGTGTACAGCCATGAATCAACTTTCAAACTACTCATAATCATGTGGGAAGTTAACCTAAGGTGTTTCCATTAGTTTGCAGTAAGTACTTTGGTGTAAAATTGAGATGTATACTACCTTAATGTCAGAGCATAGTAGTACTGAGAAAGTAACTTTTTTGTCTTGATGAACTCAGGCATGAAAAACTTTAAACCTAGTCATACTCATCTGGGAAGTTAACCAAATCTGTTTGCATTAAGTTTGCAGTCAGGACTTTTGAGTACAATTGAAATGTATACTACTTTTATGTCAAATCATTCTACTCACTGTGAAATCAACTTTTTTGTCTTTATGTGCACAGGTATGAAACAACTTTCAGACATCTCAGAATCATGTGGGAAGTTAACTTAAAGTGTTTCCATTAGGTTTGCAGTAAGTGCTTTGGAGTAAAATTGAAATGTATACTATTTGTATTGTTTAAGCACTGCATGCACTGAGATAACAACTTTTTTGTGTTGATGTGTACAGCCATGAAACAACTTTCAAACTACTCATAATCATGTGGAAAGTTAACCTAAAGTGTTTCCATTAGGTTTGCAGTAAGTGCTTTGGTGTAAAATTGAAATGTATACTACTTTTATGTCAAAGCATTCTATTCACTGTGAAATCAACTTTTTTGTCTTTATGTGTAAGCTATGAAACAACTTTCAGACATCTCAGAATCATGTGGGAAGTTAACCTATGGTGTTTCCATTAGGTTTGCAGTAAGTGCTTTGGAGTAAAATTGAAATGTATACTATCTGTATTGTCTAAGCATTGCATGCACTGAGATAACAACTTTTTTGTGTTGATGTGTACAGCCATGAAACAACTTTCAAACTACTCATAATCATGTGGGAAGTTAACCTAAGGTGTTTCCATTAGTTTGCAGTAAGTACTTTGGTGTAAAATTGAGATGTATACTACCTTAAATTCAGAGCATAGTAGTACTGAGAAATTAACTTTTTTGTCTTGATGAACTGAGGCATGAAACAACTTTAAACCTAGTCATACTCATCTGGGAAGTCAACCAAATCTGTTTGCATTAGGTTTGCAGTCAGGACTTTTGAGTACAATTGAATTGTATACTACTTTTATGTCAAAGCATTCTATTCACTGTGAAATCAACTTTTTTGTCTTTATGTGCACAGCTATGAAACAACTTTCAGACATCTCAGAATCATGTGGGAAGTTAACCTATGGTGTTTCCATTAGGTTTGCAGTAAGTACTTTGGTGTAAAATTGAAATGCATACTATTTGTATTGTCGAAGCATTGCATGCACTGAGATAACAACTTTTTTGTGTTGATGTGTACAGCCATGAAACAACTTTCAAACTACTCATAATCATGTGGGAAGTTAACCTAAGGTGTTTCCATTAGTTTGCAGTAAGTACTTTGGTGTAAAATTGAGATGTATACTACCTTAAAGTCAGAGCATAGTCGTACTGAGAAATTAACTTTTTTGTCTTGATGAAGTGAGGCATGAAACAACTTTAAACCTAGTCATACTCATCTGGGAAGTCAACCAAATCTGTTTGCATTAGGTTTGCAGTCAGGACTTTTGAGTACAATTGAAATGTATACTACTTTTATGTCAAAGCATTCTATTCACTGTGAAATCAACTTTTTTGTCTTTATGTGCACAGGTATGAAACAACTTTCAGACATCTCAGAATCATGTGGGAAGTTAAATTAAAGTGTTTCCATTAGGTTTGCAGTAAGTGCTTTGGAGTAATATTGAAATGTATACTATTTGTATTGTTTAAGCACTGCATGCACTGAGATAACAACTTTTTTGTGTTGATGTGTACAGCCATGAAACAACTTTCAAACTACTCATAATCATGTGGAAAGTTAACCTAAAGTGTTTCCATTAGGTTTGCAGTAAGTGTTTTGGTGTAAAATTGAATTGTATACTACTTTTATGTCAAAGCATTCTATTCACTGTGAAATCAACTTTTTTGTCTTTATGTGCACAGCTATGAAACAACTTTCAGACATCTCAGAATCATGTGGGAAGTTAAACTATGGTGTTTCCATTAGGTTTGCAGTAAGTACTTTGGTGTAAAATTGAAATGCATACTATTTGTATTGTCGAAGCATTGCATGCACTGAGATAACAACTTTTTTGTGTTGATGTGTACAGCCATGATACAACTTTCAAACTACTCATAATCATGTGGGAAGTTAACCTAAGGTGTTTCCATTAGTTTGCAGTAAGTACTTTGGTGTAAAATTGAGATGTATACTACCTTAAAGTCAGAGCATAGTAGTACTGAGAAATTAACTTTTTTGTCTTGATGAACTGAGGCATGAAACAACTTTAAACCTAGTCATAATCATCTGGGAAGTCAACCAAATCTGTTTGCATTAGGTTTGCAGTCAGGACTTTTGAGTACAATTGAAATGTATACTACTTTTATGTCAAAGCATTCTATTCACTGTGAAATCAACTTTTTTGTCTTTATGTGCACAGCTATGAAACAACTTTCAGACATCTCAGAATCATGTGGGAAGTTAACCTAAGTTGTTTCCATTAGGTTTGCAGTAAGTGCTTTGGTGTAAAATTGAAATGTATACTATTTGAATTGTCTAAGCATTGCATGCACTGAGATAACAACTTTTTTGTGTTGATGTGTACAGCCATGAAACAACTTTCAAACTACTCATAATCATGTGGAAAGTTGACCTAAGGTGTTTCCATTAGGTTTGCAGTAAGTGCTTTGGTGTAAAATTGAAATGTATACTATTGGTATTGTAAAAGCATTGCATGCACTGAGAAAACAACTTTTTTGTCTTGATGTGTACAGCCATGAATCAACTTTCAAACTACTCATAATCATGTGGGAAGTTAACCTAAGGTGTTTCCATTAGTTTGCAGTAAGTACTTTGGTGTAAAATTGAGATGTATACTACCTTAATGTCAGAGCATAGTAGTACTGAGAAAGTAACTTTTTTGTCTTGATGAACTCAGGCATGAAAAACTTTAAACCTAGTCATACTCATCTGGGAAGTTAACCAAATCTGTTTGCATTAAGTTTGCAGTCAGGACTTTTGAGTACAATTGAAATGTATACTACTTTTATGTCAAATCATTCTACTCACTGTGAAATCAACTTTTTTGTCTTTATGTGCACAGGTATGAAACAACTTTCAGACATCTCAGAATCATGTGGGAAGTTAACTTAAAGTGTTTCCATTAGGTTTGCAGTAAGTGCTTTGGAGTAAAATTGAAATGTATACTATTTGTATTGTTTAAGCACTGCATGCACTGAGATAACAACTTTTTTGTGTTGATGTGTACAGGCATGAAACAACTTTCAAACTACTCATAATCATGTGGAAAGTTAACCTAAAGTGTTTCCATTAGGTTTGCAGTAAGTGCTTTGGTGTAAAATTGAAATGTATACTACTTTTATGTCAAAGCATTCTATTCACTGTGAAATCAACTTTTTTGTCTTTATGTGTAAGCTATGAAACAACTTTCAGACATCTCAGAATCATGTGGGAAGTTAACCTATGGTGTTTCCATTAGGTTTGCAGTAAGTGCTTTGGAGTAAAATTGAAATGTATACTATCTGTATTGTCTAAGCATTGCATGCACTGAGATAACAACTTTTTTGTGTTGATGTGTACAGCCATGAAACAACTTTCAAACTACTCATAATCATGTGGGAAGTTAACCTAAGGTGTTTCCATTAGTTTGCAGTAAGTACTTTGGTGTAAAATTGAGATGTATACTACCTTAAATTCAGAGCATAGTAGTACTGAGAAATTAACTTTTTTGTCTTGATGAACTGAGGCATGAAACAACTTTAAACCTAGTCATACTCATCTGGGAAGTCAACCAAATCTGTTTGCATTAGGTTTGCAGTCAGGACTTTTGAGTACAATTGAATTGTATACTACTTTTATGTCAAAGCATTCTATTCACTGTGAAATCAACTGTTTTGTCTTTATGTGCACAGCTATGAAACAACTTTCAGACATCTCAGAATCATGTGGGAAGTTAACCTATGGTGTTTCCATTAGGTTTGCAGTAAGTACTTTGGTGTAAAATTGAAATGCATACTATTTGTATTGTCGAAGCATTGCATGCACTGAGATAACAACTTTTTTGTGTTGATGTGTACAGCCATGAAACAACTTTCAAACTACTCATAATCATGTGGGAAGTTAACCTAAGGTGTTTCCATTAGTTTGCAGTAAGTACTTTGGTGTAAAATTGAGATGTATACTACCTTAAAGTCAGAGCATAGTCGTACTGAGAAATTAACTTTTTTGTCTTGATGAAGTGAGGCATGAAACAACTTTAAACCTAGTCATACTCATCTGGGAAGTCAACCAAATCTGTTTGCATTAGGTTTGCAGTCAGGACTTTTGAGTACAATTGAAATGTATACTACTTTTATGTCAAAGCATTCTATTCACTGTGAAATCAACTTTTTTGTCTTTATGTGCACAGCTATGAAACAACTTTCAGACATCTCAGAATCATGTGGGAAGTTAAATTAAAGTGTTTCCATTAGGTTTGCAGTAAGTGCTTTGGAGTAATATTGAAATGTATACTATTTGTATTGTTTAAGCACTGCATGCACTGAGATAACAACTTTTTTGTGTTGATGTGTACAGCCATGAAACAACTTTCAAACTACTCATAATCATGTGGAAAGTTAACCTAAAGTGTTTCCATTAGGTTTGCAGTAAGTGTTTTGGTGTAAAATTGAATTGTATACTACTTTTATGTCAAAGCATTCTATTCACTGTGAAATCAACTTTTTTGTCTTTATGTGCACAGCTATGAAACAACTTTCAGACATCTCAGAATCATGTGGGAAGTTAAACTATGGTGTTTCCATTAGGTTTGCAGTAAGTACTTTGGTGTAAAATTGAAATGCATACTATTTGTATTGTCGAAGCATTGCATGCACTGAGATAACAACTTTTTTGTGTTGATGTGTACAGCCATGATACAACTTTCAAACTACTCATAATCATGTGGGAAGTTAACCTAAGGTGTTTCCATTAGTTTGCAGTAAGTACTTTGGTGTAAAATTGAGATGTATACTACCTTAAAGTCAGAGCATAGTAGTACTGAGAAATTAACTTTTTTGTCTTGATGAACTGAGGCATGAAACAACTTTAAACCTAGTCATACTCATCTGGGAAGTCAACCAAATCTGTTTGCATTAGGTTTGCAGTCAGGACTTTTGAGTACAATTGAAATGTATACTACTTTTATGTCAAAGCATTCTATTCACTGTGAAATCAACTTTTTTGTCTTTATGTGCACAGCTATGAAACAACTTTCAGACATCTCAGAATCATGTGGGAAGTTAACCTAAGTTGTTTCCATTAGGTTTGCAGTAAGTACTTTGGTGTAAAATTGAAATGTATACTATTTGTATTGTCTAAGCATTACATGCACTGAGATAACAACTTTTTTGTGTTGATGTGTACAGCCATGAATCAACTTTCAAACTACTCATAATCATGTGGGAAGTTAACCTAAGGTGTTTCCATTAGTTTGCAGTAAGTACTTTGGTGTAAAATTGAGATGTATACTACCTTAATGTCAGAGCATAGTAGTACTGAGAAAGTAACTTTTTTGTCTTGATGAACTCAGGCATGAAAAACTTTAAACCTAGTCATACTCATCTGGGAAGTTAACCAAATCTGTTTGCATTAAGTTTGCAGTCAGGACTTTTGAGTACAATTGAAATGTATACTACTTTTATGTCAAATCATTCTACTCACTGTGAAATCAACTTTTTTGTCTTTATGTGCACAGGTATGAAACAACTTTCAGACATCTCAGAATCATGTGGGAAGTTAACTTAAAGTGTTTCCATTAGGTTTGCAGTAAGTGCTTTGGAGTAAAATTGAAATGTATACTATTTGTATTGTTTAAGCACTGCATGCACTGAGATAACAACTTTTTTGTGTTGATGTGTACAGGCATGAAACAACTTTCAAACTACTCATAATCATGTGGAAAGTTAACCTAAAGTGTTTCCATTAGGTTTGCAGTAAGTGCTTTGGTGTAAAATTGAAATGTATACTACTTTTATGTCAAAGCATTCTATTCACTGTGAAATCAACTTTTTTGTCTTTATGTGTAAGCTATGAAACAACTTTCAGACATCTCAGAATCATGTGGGAAGTTAACCTATGGTGTTTCCATTAGGTTTGCAGTAAGTGCTTTGGAGTAAAATTGAAATGTATACTATCTGTATTGTCTAAGCATTGCATGCACTGAGATAACAACTTTTTTGTGTTGATGTGTACAGCCATGAAACAACTTTCAAACTACTCATAATCATGTGGGAAGTTAACCTAAGGTGTTTCCATTAGTTTGCAGTAAGTACTTTGGTGTAAAATTGAGATGTATACTACCTTAAATTCAGAGCATAGTAGTACTGAGAAATTAACTTTTTTGTCTTGATGAACTGAGGCATGAAACAACTTTAAAGCTAGTCATACTCATCTGGGAAGTCAACCAAATCTGTTTGCATTAGGTTTGCAGTCAGGACTTTTGAGTACAATTGAATTGTATACTACTTTTATGTCAAAGCATTCTATTCACTGTGAAATCAACTTTTTTGTCTTTATGTGCACAGCTATGAAACAACTTTCAGACATCTCAGAATCATGTGGGAAGTTAACCTATGGTGTTTCCATTAGGTTTGCAGTAAGTACTTTGGTGTAAAATTGAAATGCATACTATTTGTATTGTCGAAGCATTGCATGCACTGAGATAACAACTTTTTTGTGTTGATGTGTACAGCCATGAAACAACTTTCAAACTACTCATAATCATGTGGGAAGTTAACCTAAGGTGTTTCCATTAGTTTGCAGTAAGTACTTTGGTGTAAAATTGAGATGTATACTACCTTAAAGTCAGAGCATAGTCGTACTGAGAAATTAACTTTTTTGTCTTGATGAAGTGAGGCATGAAACAACTTTAAACCTAGTCATACTCATCTGGGAAGTCAACCAAATCTGTTTGCATTAGGTTTGCAGTCAGGACTTTTGAGTACAATTGAAATGTATACTACTTTTATGTCAAAGCATTCTATTCACTGTGAAATCAACTTTTTTGTCTTTATGTGCACAGGTATGAAACAACTTTCAGACATCTCAGAATCATGTGGGAAGTTAAATTAAAGTGTTTCCATTAGGTTTGCAGTAAGTGCTTTGGAGTAATATTGAAATGTATACTATTTGTATTGTTTAAGCACTGCATGCACTGAGATAACAACTTTTTTGTGTTGATGTGTACAGCCATGAAACAACTTTCAAACTACTCATAATCATGTGGAAAGTTAACCTAAAGTGTTTCCATTAGGTTTGCAGTAAGTGTTTTGGTGTAAAATTGAATTGTATACTACTTTTATGTCAAAGCATTCTATTCACTGTGAAATCAACTTTTTTGTCTTTATGTGCACAGCTATGAAACAACTTTCAGACATCTCAGAATCATGTGGGAAGTTAACCTAAGTTGTTTCCATTAGGTTTGCAGTAAGTGCTTTGGTGTAAAATTGAAATGTATACTATTTGAATTGTCTAAGCATTGCATGCACTGAGATAACAACTTTTTTGTGTTGATGTGTACAGCCATGAAACAACTTTCAAACTACTCATAATCATGTGGAAAGTTGACCTAAGGTGTTTCCATTAGTTTGCAGTAAGTACTTTGGTGTAAAATTGAGATGTATACTACCTTAAAGTCAGAGCATAGTAGTACTGAGAAATTAACTTTTTTGTCTTGATGAACTGAGGCATGAAACAACTTTAAACCTAGTCATACTCATCTGGGAAGTCAACCAAATCTGTTTGCATTAGGTTTGCAGTCAGGACTTTTGAGTACAATTGAAATGTATACTACTTTTATGTCAAAGCATTCTATTCACTGTGAAATCAACTTTTTTGTCTTTATGTGCACAGCTATGAAACAACTTTCAGACATCTCAGAATCATGTGGGAAGTTAACCTAAGTTGTTTCCATTAGGTTTGCAGTAAGTGCTTTGGTGTAAAATTGAAATGTATACTATTTGAATTGTCTAAGCATTGCATGCACTGAGATAACAACTTTTTTGTGTTGATGTGTACAGCCATGAAACAACTTTCAAACTACTCATAATCATGTGGAAAGTTGACCTAAGGTGTTTCCATTAGGTTTGCAGTAAGTGCTTTGGTGTAAAATTGAAATGTATACTATTTGTATTGTAAAAGCATTGCATGCACTGAGAAAACAACTTTTTTGTCTTGATGTGCACAGGTATGAAACAACTTTCAGACATCTCAGAATCATATGGGAAGTTAATCTAAGTTGTTTCCATTAGGTTTGCAGTAAGTACTTTGGTGTAAAATTGAAATGTATACTATTTGTATTGTCTAAGCATTACATGCACTGAGATAACAACTTTTTTGTGTTGATGTGTACAGCCATGAATCAACTTTCAAACTACTCATAATCATGTGGGAAGTTAACCTAAGGTGTTTCCATTAGTTTGCAGTAAGTACTTTGGTGTAAAATTGAGATGTATACTACCTTAAAGTCAGAGCATAGTAGTACTGAGAAATTAACTTTTTTGTCTTGATGAACTGAGGCATGAAACAACTTTAAACCTAGTCATACTCATCTGGGAAGTCAACCAAATCTGTTTGCATTAGGTTTGCAGTCAGGACTTTTGAGTACAATTGAAATGTATACTACTTTTATGTCAAAGCATTCTATTCACTGTGAAATCAACTTTTTTGTCTTTATGTGCACAGCTATGAAACAACTTTCAGACATCTCAGAATCATGTGGGAAGTTAACCTAAGTTGTTTCCATTAGGTTTGCAGTAAGTGCTTTGGTGTAAAATTGAAATGTATACTATTTGAATTGTCTAAGCATTGCATGCACTGAGATAACAACTTTTTTGTGTTGATGTGTACAGCCATGAAACAACTTTCAAACTACTCATAATCATGTGGAAAGTTGACCTAAGGTGTTTCCATTAGGTTTGCAGTAAGTGCTTTGGTGTAAAATTGAAATGTATACTATTTGTATTGTAAAAGCATTGCATGCACTGAGAAAACAACTTTTTTGTCTTGATGTGCACAGGTATGAAACAACTTTCAGACATCTCAGAATCATATGGGAAGTTAATCTAAGTTGTTTCCATTAGGTTTGCAGTAAGTACTTTGGTGTAAAATTGAAATGTATACTATTTGTATTGTCTAAGCATTACATGCACTGAGATAACAACTTTTTTGTGTTGATGTGTACAGCCATGAATCAACTTTCAAACTACTCATAATCATGTGGGAAGTTAACCTAAGGTGTTTCCATTAGTTTGCAGTAAGTACTTTGGTGTAAAATTGAGATGTATACTACCTTAATGTCAGAGCATAGTAGTACTGAGAAAGTAACTTTTTTGTCTTGATGAACTCAGGCATGAAAAACTTTAAACCTAGTCATACTCATCTGGGAAGTTAACCAAATCTGTTTGCATTAAGTTTGCAGTCAGGACTTTTGAGTACAATTGAAATGTATACTACTTTTATGTCAAATCATTCTACTCACTGTGAAATCAACTTTTTTGTCTTTATGTGCACAGGTATGAAACAACTTTCAGACATCTCAGAATCATGTGGGAAGTTAACTTAAAGTGTTTCCATTAGGTTTGCAGTAGGTGCTTTGGAGTAAAATTGAAATGTATACTATTTGTATTGTTTAAGCACTGCATGCACTGAGATAACAACTTTTTTGTGTTGATGTGTACAGGCATGAAACAACTTTCAAACTACTCATAATCATGTGGAAAGTTAACCTAAAGTGTTTCCATTAGGTTTGCAGTAAGTGCTTTGGTGTAAAATTGAAATGTATACTACTTTTATGTCAAAGCATTCTATTCACTGTGAAATCAACTTTTTTGTCTTTATGTGTAAGCTATGAAACAACTTTCAGACATCTCAGAATCATGTGGGAAGTTAAATTAAAGTGTTTCCATTAGGTTTGCAGTAAGTGCTTTGGAGTAATATTGAAATGTATACTATTTGTATTGTTTAAGCACTGCATGCACTGAGATAACAACTTTTTTGTGTTGATGTGTACAGCCATGAAACAACTTTCAAACTACTCATAATCATGTGGAAAGTTAACCTAAAGTGTTTCCATTAGGTTTGCAGTAAGTGTTTTGGTGTAAAATTGAATTGTATACTACTTTTATGTCAAAGCATTCTATTCACTGTGAAATCAACTTTTTTGTCTTTATGTGCACAGCTATGAAACAACTTTCAGACATCTCAGAATCATGTGGGAAGTTAACCTATGGTGTTTCCATTAGGTTTGCAGTAAGTACTTTGGTGTAAAATTGAAATGCATACTATTTGTATTGTCGAAGCATTGCATGCACTGAGATAACAACTTTTTTGTGTTGATGTGTACAGCCATGAAACAACTTTGAAACTACTCATAATCATGTGGGAAGTTAACCTAAGGTGTTTCCATTAGTTTGCAGTAAGTACTTTGGTGTAAAATTGAGATGTATACTACCTTAAAGTCAGAGCATAGTAGTACTGAGAATTTAACTTTTTTGTCTTGATGAACTGAGGCATGAAACAACTTAAAACCTAGTCATACTCATCTGGGAAGTCAACCAAATCTGTTTGCATTAGGTTTGCAGTCAGGACTTTTGAGTACAATTGAAATGTATACTACTTTTATGTCAAAGCATTCTATTCACTGTGAAATCAACTTTTTTGTCTTTATGTGCACAGCTATGAAACAACTTTCAGACATCTCAGAATCATGTGGGAAGTTAACCTAAGTTGTTTCCATTAGGTTTGCAGTAAGTGCTTTGGTGTAAAATTGAAATGTATACTATTTGAATTGTCTAAGCATTGCATGCACTGAGATAACAACTTTTTTGTGTTGATGTGTACAGCCATGAAACAACTTTCAAACTACTCATAATCATGTGGAAAGTTGACCTAAGGTGTTTCCATTAGGTTTGCAGTAAGTGCTTTGGTGTAAAATTGAAATGTATACTATTTGTATTGTAAAAGCATTGCATGCACTGAGAAAACAACTTTTTTGTCTTGATGTGCACAGGTATGAAACAACTTTCAGACATCTCAGAATCATATGGGAAGTTAATCTAAGTTGTTTCCATTAGGTTTGCAGTAAGTACTTTGGTGTAAAATTGAAATGTATACTATTTGTATTGTCTAAGCATTACATGCACTGAGATAACAACTTTTTTGTGTTGATGTGTACAGCCATGAATCAACTTTCAAACTACTCATAATCATGTGGGAAGTTAACCTAAGGTGTTTCCATTAGTTTGCAGTAAGTACTTTGGTGTAAAATTGAGATGTATACTACCTTAATGTCAGAGCATAGTAGTACTGAGAAAGTAACTTTTTTGTCTTGATGAACTCAGGCATGAAAAACTTTAAACCTAGTCATACTCATCTGGGAAGTTAACCAAATCTGTTTGCATTAAGTTTGCAGTCAGGACTTTTGAGTACAATTGAAATGTATACTACTTTTATGTCAAATCATTCTACTCACTGTGAAATCAACTTTTTTGTCTTTATGTGCACAGGTATGAAACAACTTTCAGACATCTCAGAATCATGTGGGAAGTTAACTTAAAGTGTTTCCATTAGGTTTGCAGTAGGTGCTTTGGAGTAAAATTGAAATGTATACTATTTGTATTGTTTAAGCACTGCATGCACTGAGATAACAACTTTTTTGTGTTGATGTGTACAGGCATGAAAGAACTTTCAAACTACTCATAATCATGTGGAAAGTTAACCTAAAGTGTTTCCATTAGGTTTGCAGTAAGTGCTTTGGTGTAAAATTGAAATGTATACTACTTTTATGTCAAAGCATTCTATTCACTGTGAAATCAACTTTTTTGTCTTTATGTGTAAGCTATGAAACAACTTTTAGACATCTCAGAATAATGTGGGAAGTTAAATTAAAGTGTTTCCATTAGGTTTGCAGTAAGTGCTTTGGAGGAATATTGAAATGTATACTATTTGTATTGTTTAAGCACTGCATGCACTGAGATAACAACTTTTTTGTGTTGATGTGTACAGCCATGAAACAACTTTCAAACTACTCATAATCATGTGGAAAGTTAACCTAAAGTGTTTCCATTAGGTTTGCAGTAAGTGTTTTGGTGTAAAATTGAATTGTATACTACTTTTATGTCAAAGCATTCTATTCACTGTGAAATCAACTTTTTTGTCTTTATGTGCACAGCTATGAAACAACTTTCAGACATCTCAGAATCATGTGGGAAGTTAAACTATGGTGTTTCCATTAGGTTTGCAGTAAGTACTTTGGTGTAAAATTGAAATGCATACTATCTGTATTGTCTAAGCATTGCATGCACTGAGATAACAACTTTTTTGTGTTGATGTGTACAGCCGTGAAACAACTTTCAAACTACTCATAATCATGTGGGAAGTTAACCTAAGGTGTTTCCATTAGTTTGCAGTAAGTACTTTGGTGTAAAATTGAGATGTATACTACCTTAAATTCAGAGCATAGTAGTACTGAGAAATTAACTTTTTTGTCTTGATGAACTGAGGCATGAAACAACTTTAAACCTAGTCATACTCATCTGGGAAGTCAACCAAATCTGTTTGCATTAGGTTTGCAGTCAGGACTTTTGAGTACAATTGAATTGTATACTACTTTTATGTCAAAGCATTCTATTCACTGTGAAATCAACTTTTTTGTCTTTATGTGCACAGCTATGAAACAACTTTCAGACATCTCAGAATCATGTGGGAAGTTAACCTAAGTTGTTTCCATTAGGTTTGCAGTAAGTGCTTTGGTGTAAAATTGAAATGTATACTATTTGAATTGTCTAAGCATTGCATGCACTGAGATAACAACTTTTTTGTGTTGATGTGTACAGCCATGAAACAACTTTCAAACTACTCATAATCATGTGGAAAGTTGACCTAAGGTGTTTCCATTAGGTTTGCAGTAAGTGCTTTGGTGTAAAATTGAAATGTATACTATTTGTATTGTAAAAGCATTGCATGCACTGAGAAAACAACTTTTTTGTCTTGATGTGCACAGGTATGAAACAACTTTCAGACATCTCAGAATCATATGGGAAGTTAATCTAAGTTGTTTCCATTAGGTTTGCAGTAAGTACTTTGGTGTAAAATTGAAATGCATACTATTTGTATTGTCGAAGCATTGCATGCACTGAGATAACAACTTTTTTGTGTTGATGTGTACAGCCATGAAACAACTTTCAAACTACTCATAATCATGTGGGAAGTTAACCTAAGGTGTTTCCATTAGTTTGCAGTAAGTACTTTGGTGTAAAATTGAGATGTATACTACCTTAAAGTCAGAGCATAGTCGTACTGAGAAATTAACTTTTTTGTCTTGATGAAGTGAGGCATGAAACAACTTTAAACCTAGTCATACTCATCTGGGAAGTCAACCAAATCTGTTTGCATTAGGTTTGCAGTCAGGACTTTTGAGTACAATTGAAATGTATACTACTTTTATGTCAAAGCATTCTATTCACTGTGAAATCAACTTTTTTGTCTTTATGTGCACAGGTATGAAACAACTTTCAGACATCTCAGAATCATGTGGGAAGTTAAATTAAAGTGTTTCCATTAGGTTTGCAGTAAGTGCTTTGGAGTAATATTGAAATGTATACTATTTGTATTGTTTAAGCACTGCATGCACTGAGATAACAACTTTTTTGTGTTGATGTGTACAGCCATGAAACAACTTTCAAACTACTCATAATCATGTGGAAAGTTAACCTAAAGTGTTTCCATTAGGTTTGCAGTAAGTGTTTTGGTGTAAAATTGAATTGTATACTACTTTTATGTCAAAGCATTCTATTCACTGTGAAATCAACTTTTTTGTCTTTATGTGCACAGCTATGAAACAACTTTCAGACATCTCAGAATCATGTGGGAAGTTAAACTATGGTGTTTCCATTAGGTTTGCAGTAAGTACTTTGGTGTAAAATTGAAATGCATACTATTTGTATTGTCGAAGCATTGCATGCACTGAGATAACAACTTTTTTGTGTTGATGTGTACAGCCATGATACAACTTTCAAACTACTCATAATCATGTGGGAAGTTAACCTAAGGTGTTTCCATTAGTTTGCAGTAAGTACTTTGGTGTAAAATTGAGATGTATACTACCTTAAAGTCAGAGCATAGTAGTACTGAGAAATTAACTTTTTTGTCTTGATGAACTGAGGCATGAAACAACTTTAAACCTAGTCATACTCATCTGGGAAGTCAACCAAATCTGTTTGCATTAGGTTTGCAGTCAGGACTTTTGAGTACAATTGAAATGTATACTACTTTTATGTCAAAGCATTCTATTCACTGTGAAATCAACTTTTTTGTCTTTATGTGCACAGCTATGAAACAACTTTCAGACATCTCAGAATCATGTGGGAAGTTAACCTAAGTTGTTTCCATTAGGTTTGCAGTAAGTGCTTTGGTGTAAAATTGAAATGTATACTATTTGAATTGTCTAAGCATTGCATGCACTGAGATAACAACTTTTTTGTGTTGATGTGTACAGCCATGAAACAACTTTCAAACTACTCATAATCATGTGGAAAGTTGACCTAAGGTGTTTCCATTAGGTTTGCAGTAAGTGCTTTGGTGTAAAATTGAAATGTATACTATTTGTATTGTAAAAGCATTGCATGCACTGAGAAAACAACTTTTTTGTCTTGATGTGCACAGGTATGAAACAACTTTCAGACATCTCAGAATCATATGGGAAGTTAATCTAAGTTGTTTCCATTAGGTTTGCAGTAAGTACTTTGGTGTAAAATTGAAATGTATACTATTTGTATTGTCTAAGCATTACATGCACTGAGATAACAACTTTTTTGTGTTGATGTGTACAGCCATGAATCAACTTTCAAACTACTCATAATCATGTGGGAAGTTAACCTAAGGTGTTTCCATTAGTTTGCAGTAAGTACTTTGGTGTAAAATTGAGATGTATACTACCTTAATGTCAGAGCATAGTAGTACTGAGAAAGTAACTTTTTTGTCTTGATGAACTCAGGCATGAAAAACTTTAAACCTAGTCATACTCATCTGGGAAGTTAACCAAATCTGTTTGCATTAAGTTTGCAGTCAAGACTTTTGAGTACAATTGAAATGTATACTACTTTTATGTCAAATCATTCTACTCACTGTGAAATCAACTTTTTTGTCTTTATGTGCACAGGTATGAAACAACTTTCAGACATCTCAGAATCATGTGGGAAGTTAACTTAAAGTGTTTCCATTAGGTTTGCAGTAAGTGCTTTGGAGTAAAATTGAAATGTATACTATTTGTATTGTTTAAGCACTGCATGCACTGAGATAACAACTTTTTTGTGTTGATGTGTACAGGCATGAAACAACTTTCAAACTACTCATAATCATGTGGAAAGTTAACCTAAAGTGTTTCCATTAGGTTTGCAGTAAGTGCTTTGGTGTAAAATTGAAATGTATACTACTTTTATGTCAAAGCATTCTATTCACTGTGAAATCAACTTTTTTGTCTTTATGTGTAAGCTATGAAACAACTTTCAGACATCTCAGAATCATGTGGGAAGTTAACCTATGGTGTTTCCATTAGGTTTGCAGTAAGTGCTTTGGAGTAAAATTGAAATGTATACTATCTGTATTGTCTAAGCATTGCATGCACTGAGATAACAACTTTTTTGTGTTGATGTGTACAGCCATGAAACAACTTTCAAACTACTCATAATCATGTGGGAAGTTAACCTAAGGTGTTTCCATTAGTTTGCAGTAAGTACTTTGGTGTAAAATTGAGATGTATACTACCTTAAATTCAGAGCATAGTAGTACTGAGAAATTAACTTTTTTGTCTTGATGAACTGAGGCATGAAACAACTTTAAAGCTAGTCATACTCATCTGGGAAGTCAACCAAATCTGTTTGCATTAGGTTTGCAGTCAGGACTTTTGAGTACAATTGAATTGTATACTACTTTTATGTCAAAGCATTCTATTCACTGTGAAATCAACTTTTTTGTCTTTATGTGCACAGCTATGAAACAACTTTCAGACATCTCAGAATCATGTGGGAAGTTAACCTATGGTGTTTCCATTAGGTTTGCAGTAAGTACTTTGGTGTAAAATTGAAATGCATACTATTTGTATTGTCGAAGCATTGCATGCACTGAGATAACAACTTTTTTGTGTTGATGTGTACAGCCATGAAACAACTTTCAAACTACTCATAATCATGTGGGAAGTTAACCTAAGGTGTTTCCATTAGTTTGCAGTAAGTACTTTGGTGTAAAATTGAGATGTATACTACCTTAAAGTCAGAGCATAGTCGTACTGAGAAATTAACTTTTTTGTCTTGATGAAGTGAGGCATGAAACAACTTTAAACCTAGTCATACTCATCTGGGAAGTCAACCAAATCTGTTTGCATTAGGTTTGCAGTCAGGACTTTTGAGTACAATTGAAATGTATACTACTTTTATGTCAAAGCATTCTATTCACTGTGAAATCAACTTTTTTGTCTTTATGTGCACAGGTATGAAACAACTTTCAGACATCTCAGAATCATGTGGGAAGTTAAATTAAAGTGTTTCCATTAGGTTTGCAGTAAGTGCTTTGGAGTAATATTGAAATGTATACTATTTGTATTGTTTAAGCACTGCATGCACTGAGATAACAACTTTTTTGTGTTGATGTGTACAGCCATGAAACAACTTTCAAACTACTCATAATCATGTGGAAAGTTAACCTAAAGTGTTTCCATTAGGTTTGCAGTAAGTGTTTTGGTGTAAAATTGAATTGTATACTACTTTTATGTCAAAGCATTCTATTCACTGTGAAATCAACTTTTTTGTCTTTATGTGCACAGCTATGAAACAACTTTCAGACATCTCAGAATCATGTGGGAAGTTAACCTATGGTGTTTCCATTAGGTTTGCAGTAAGTGCTTTGGAGTAAAATTGAAATGTATACTATCTGTATTGTCTAAGCATTGCATGCACTGAGATAACAACTTTTTTGTGTTGATGTGTACAGCCATGAAACAACTTTCAAACTACTCATAATCATGTGGGAAGTTAACCTAAGGTGTTTCCATTAGTTTGCAGTAAGTACTTTGGTGTAAAATTGAGATGTATACTACCTTAAATTCAGAGCATAGTAGTACTGAGAAATTAACTTTTTTGTCTTGATGAACTGAGGCATGAAACAACTTTAAAGCTAGTCATACTCATCTGGGAAGTCAACCAAATCTGTTTGCATTAGGTTTGCAGTCAGGACTTTTGAGTACAATTGAATTGTATACTACTTTTATGTCAAAGCATTCTATTCACTGTGAAATCAACTTTTTTGTCTTTATGTGCACAGCTATGAAACAACTTTCAGACATCTCAGAATCATGTGGGAAGTTAACCTATGGTGTTTCCATTAGGTTTGCAGTAAGTACTTTGGTGTAAAATTGAAATGCATACTATTTGTATTGTCGAAGCATTGCATGCACTGAGATAACAACTTTTTTGTGTTGATGTGTACAGCCATGAAACAACTTTCAAACTACTCATAATCATGTGGGAAGTTAACCTAAGGTGTTTCCATTAGTTTGCAGTAAGTACTTTGGTGTAAAATTGAGATGTATACTACCTTAAAGTCAGAGCATAGTCGTACTGAGAAATTAACTTTTTTGTCTTGATGAAGTGAGGCATGAAACAACTTTAAACCTAGTCATACTCATCTGGGAAGTCAACCAAATCTGTTTGCATTAGGTTTGCAGTCAGGACTTTTGAGTACAATTGAAATGTATACTACTTTTATGTCAAAGCATTCTATTCACTGTGAAATCAACTTTTTTGTCTTTATGTGCACAGGTATGAAACAACTTTCAGACATCTCAGAATCATGTGGGAAGTTAAATTAAAGTGTTTCCATTAGGTTTGCAGTAAGTGCTTTGGAGTAATATTGAAATGTATACTATTTGTATTGTTTAAGCACTGCATGCACTGAGATAACAACTTTTTTGTGTTGATGTGTACAGCCATGAAACAACTTTCAAACTACTCATAATCATGTGGAAAGTTAACCTAAAGTGTTTCCATTAGGTTTGCAGTAAGTGTTTTGGTGTAAAATTGAATTGTATACTACTTTTATGTCAAAGCATTCTATTCACTGTGAAATCAACTTTTTTTTCTTTATGTGCACAGCTATGAAACAACTTTCAGACATCTCAGAATCATGTGGGAAGTTAAACTATGGTGTTTCCATTAGGTTTGCAGTAAGTACTTTGGTGTAAAATTGAAATGCATACTATTTGTATTGTCGAAGCATTGCATGCACTGAGATAACAACTTTTTTGTGTTGATGTGTACAGCCATGATACAACTTTCAAACTACTCATAATCATGTGGGAAGTTAACCTAAGGTGTTTCCATTAGTTTGCAGTAAGTACTTTGGTGTAAAATTGAGATGTATACTACCTTAAAGTCAGAGCATAGTAGTACTGAGAAATTAACTTTTTTGTCTTGATGAACTGAGGCATGAAACAACTTTAAACCTAGTCATACTCATCTGGGAAGTCAACCAAATCTGTTTGCATTAGGTTTGCAGTCAGGACTTTTGAGTACAATTGAAATGTATACTACTTTTATGTCAAAGCATTCTATTCACTGTGAAATCAACTTTTTTGTCTTTATGTGCACAGCTATGAAACAACTTTCAGACATCTCAGAATCATGTGGGAAGTTAACCTAAGTTGTTTCCATTAGGTTTGCAGTAAGTGCTTTGGTGTAAAATTGAAATGTATACTATTTGAATTGTCTAAGCATTGCATGCACTGAGATAACAACTTTTTTGTGTTGATGTGTACAGCCATGAAACAACTTTCAAACTACTCATAATCATGTGGAAAGTTGACCTAAGGTGTTTCCATTAGGTTTGCAGTAAGTGCTTTGGTGTAAAATTGAAATGTATACTATTTGTATTGTAAAAGCATTGCATGCACTGAGAAAACAACTTTTTTGTCTTGATGTGCACAGGTATGAAACAACTTTCAGACATCTCAGAATCATATGGGAAGTTAATCTAAGTTGTTTCCATTAGGTTTGCAGTAAGTACTTTGGTGTAAAATTGAAATGTATACTATTTGTATTGTCTAAGCATTACATGCACTGAGATAACAACTTTTTTGTGTTGATGTGTACAGCCATGAATCAACTTTCAAACTACTCATAATCATGTGGGAAGTTAACCTAAGGTGTTTCCATTAGTTTGCAGTAAGTACTTTGGTGTAAAATTGAGATGTATACTACCTTAAAGTCAGAGCATAGTAGTACTGAGAAATTAACTTTTTTGTCTTGATGAACTGAGGCATGAAACAACTTTAAACCTAGTCATACTCATCTGGGAAGTCAACCAAATCTGTTTGCATTAGGTTTGCAGTCAGGACTTTTGAGTACAATTGAAATGTATACTACTTTTATGTCAAAGCATTCTATTCACTGTGAAATCAACTTTTTTGTCTTTATGTGCACAGCTATGAAACAACTTTCAGACATCTCAGAATCATGTGGGAAGTTAACCTAAGTTGTTTCCATTAGGTTTGCAGTAAGTGCTTTGGTGTAAAATTGAAATGTATACTATTTGAATTGTCTAAGCATTGCATGCACTGAGATAACAACTTTTTTGTGTTGATGTGTACAGCCATGAAACAACTTTCAAACTACTCATAATCATGTGGAAAGTTGACCTAAGGTGTTTCCATTAGGTTTGCAGTAAGTGCTTTGGTGTAAAATTGAAATGTATACTATTTGTATTGTAAAAGCATTGCATGCACTGAGAAAACAACTTTTTTGTCTTGATGTGCACAGGTATGAAACAACTTTCAGACATCTCAGAATCATATGGGAAGTTAATCTAAGTTGTTTCCATTAGGTTTGCAGTAAGTACTTTGGTGTAAAATTGAAATGTATACTATTTGTATTGTCTAAGCATTACATGCACTGAGATAACAACTTTTTTGTGTTGATGTGTACAGCCATGAATCAACTTTCAAACTACTCATAATCATGTGGGAAGTTAACCTAAGGTGTTTCCATTAGTTTGCAGTAAGTACTTTGGTGTAAAATTGAGATGTATACTACCTTAATGTCAGAGCATAGTAGTACTGAGAAAGTAACTTTTTTGTCTTGATGAACTCAGGCATGAAAAACTTTAAACCTAGTCATACTCATCTGGGAAGTTAACCAAATCTGTTTGCATTAAGTTTGCAGTCAGGACTTTTGAGTACAATTGAAATGTATACTACTTTTATGTCAAATCATTCTACTCACTGTGAAATCAACTTTTTTGTCTTTATGTGCACAGGTATGAAACAACTTTCAGACATCTCAGAATCATGTGGGAAGTTAACTTAAAGTGTTTCCATTAGGTTTGCAGTAAGTGCTTTGGAGTAAAATTGAAATGTATACTATTTGTATTGTTTAAGCACTGCATGCACTGAGATAACAACTTTTTTGTGTTGATGTGTACAGGCATGAAACAACTTTCAAACTACTCATAATCATGTGGAAAGTTAACCTAAAGTGTTTCCATTTGGTTTGCAGTAAGTGCTTTGGTGTAAAATTGAAATGTATACTACTTTTATGTCAAAGCATTCTATTCACTGTGAAATCAACTTTTTTGTCTTTATGTGTAAGCTATGAAACAACTTTCAGACATCTCAGAATCATGTGGGAAGTTAAATTAAAGTGTTTCCATTAGGTTTGCAGTAAGTGCTTTGGAGTAATATTGAAATGTATACTATTTGTATTGTTTAAGCACTGCATGCACTGAGATAACAACTTTTTTGTGTTGATGTGTACAGCCATGAAACAACTTTCAAACTACTCATAATCATGTGGAAAGTTAACCTAAAGTGTTTCCATTAGGTTTGCAGTAAGTGTTTTGGTGTAAAATTGAATTGTATACTACTTTTATGTCAAAGCATTCTATTCACTGTGAAATCAACTTTTTTGTCTTTATGTGCACAGCTATGAAACAACTTTCAGACATCTCAGAATCATGTGGGAAGTTAACCTATGGTGTTTCCATTAGGTTTGTAGTAAGTACTTTGGTGTAAAATTGAAATGCATACTATTTGTATTGTCGAAGCATTGCATGCACTGAGATAACAACTTTTTTGTGTTGATGTGTACAGCCATGATACAACTTTCAAACTACTCATAATCATGTGGGAAGTTAACCTAAGGTGTTTCCATTAGTTTGCAGTAAGTACTTTGGTGTAAAATTGAGATGTATACTACCTTAAAGTCAGAGCATAGTAGTACTGAGAAATTAACTTTTTTGTCTTGATGAACTGAGGCATGAAACAACTTTAAACCTAGTCATACTCATCTGGGAAGTCAACCAAATCTGTTTGCATTAGGTTTGCAGTCAGGACTTTTGAGTACAATTGAAATGTATACTACTTTTATGTCAAAGCATTCTATTTACTGTGAAATCAACTTTTTTGTCTTTATGTGCACAGCTATGAAACAACTTTCAGACATCTCAGAATCATGTGGGAAGTTAACCTAAGTTGTTTCCATTAGGTTTGCAGTAAGTGCTTTGGTGTAAAATTGAAATGTATACTATTTGAATTGTCTAAGCATTGCATGCACTGAGATAACAACTTTTTTGTGTTGATGTGTACAGCCATGAAACAACTTTCAAACTACTCATAATCATGTGGAAAGTTGACCTAAGGTGTTTCCATTAGGTTTGCAGTAAGTGCTTTGGTGTAAAATTGAAATGTATACTATTTGTATTGTAAAAGCATTGCATGCACTGAGAAAACAACTTTTTTGTCTTGATGTGCACAGGTATGAAACAACTTTCAGACATCTCAGAATCATATGGGAAGTTAATCTAAGTTGTTTCCATTAGGTTTGCAGTAAGTACTTTGGTGTAAAATTGAAATGTATACTATTTGTATTGTCTAAGCATTACATGCACTGAGATAACAACTTTTTTGTGTTGATGTGTACAGCCATGAATCAACTTTCAAACTACTCATAATCATGTGGGAAGTTAACCTAAGGTGTTTCCATTAGTTTGCAGTAAGTAGTTTGGTGTAAAATTGAGATGTATACTACCTTAATGTCAGAGCATAGTAGTACTGAGAAAGTAACTTTTTTGTCTTGATGAACTCAGGCATGAAAAACTTTAAACCTAGTCATACTCATCTGGGAAGTTAACCAAATCTGTTTGCATTAAGTTTGCAGTCAGGACTTTTGAGTACAATTGAAATGTATACTACTTTTATGTCAAATCATTCTACTCACTGTGAAATCAACTTTTTTGTCTTTATGTGCACAGGTATGAAACAACTTTCAGACATCTCAGAATCATGTGGGAAGTTAACTTAAAGTGTTTCCATTAGGTTTGCAGTAAGTGCTTTGGAGTAAAATTGAAATGTATACTATTTGTATTGTTTAAGCACTGCATGCACTGAGATAACAACTTTTTTGTGTTGATGTGTACAGGCATGAAACAACTTTCAAACTACTCATAATCATGTGGAAAGTTCACCTAAAGTGTTTCCATTAGGTTTGCAGTAAGTGCTTTGGTGTAAAATTGAAATGTATACTACTTTTATGTCAAAGCATTCTATTCACTGTGAAATCAACTTTTTTGTCTTTATGTGTAAGCTATGAAACAACTTTCAGACATCTCAGAATCATGTGGGAAGTTAAATTAAAGTGTTTCCATTAGGTTTGCAGTAAGTGCTTTGGAGTAATATTGAAATGTATACTATTTGTATTGTTTAAGCACTGCATGCACTGAGATAACAACTTTTTTGTGTTGATGTGTACAGCCATGAAACAACTTTCAAACTACTCATAATCATGTGGAAAGTTAACCTAAAGTGTTTCCATTAGGTTTGCAGTAAGTGTTTTGGTGTAAAATTGAATTGTATACTACTTTTATGTCAAAGCATTCTATTCACTGTGAAATCAACTTTTTTGTCTTTATGTGCACAGCTATGAAACAACTTTCAGACATCTCAGAATCATGTGGGAAGTTAAACTATGGTGTTTCCATTAGGTTTGCAGTAAGTACTTTGGTGTAAAATTGAAATGCATACTATTTGTATTGTCGAAGCATTGCATGCACTGAGATAACAACTTTTTTGTGTTGATGTGTACAGCCATGATACAACTTTCAAACTACTCATAATCATGTGGGAAGTTAACCTAAGGTGTTTCCATTAGTTTGCAGTAAGTACTTTGGTGTAAAATTGAGATGTATACTACCTTAAAGTCAGAGCATAGTAGTACTGAGAAATTAACTTTTTTGTCTTGATGAACTGAGGCATGAAACAACTTTAAACCTAGTCATACTCATCTGGGAAGTCAACCAAATCTGTTTGCATTAGGTTTGCAGTCAGGACTTTTGAGTACAATTGAAATGTATACTACTTTTATGTCAAAGCATTCTATTTACTGTGAAATCAACTTTTTTGTCTTTATGTGCACAGCTATGAAACAACTTTCAGACATCTCAGAATCATGTGGGAAGTTAACCTAAGTTGTTTCCATTAGGTTTGCAGTAAGTGCTTTGGTGTAAAATTGAAATGTATACTATTTGAATTGTCTAAGCATTGCATGCACTGAGATAACAACTTTTTTGTGTTGATGTGTACAGCCATGAAACAACTTTCAAACTACTCATAATCATGTGGAAAGTTGACCTAAGGTGTTTCCATTAGGTTTGCAGTAAGTGCTTTGGTGTAAAATTGAAATGTATACTATTTGTATTGTAAAAGCATTGCATGCACTGAGAAAACAACTTTTTTGTCTTGATGTGCACAGGTATGAAACAACTTTCAGACATCTCAGAATCATATGGGAAGTTAATCTAAGTTGTTTCCATTAGGTTTGCAGTAAGTACTTTGGTGTAAAATTGAAATGTATACTATTTGTATTGTCTAAGCATTACATGCACTGAGATAACAACTTTTTTGTGTTGATGTGTACAGCCATGAATCAACTTTCAAACTACTCATAATCATGTGGGAAGTTAACCTAAGGTGTTTCCATTAGTTTGCAGTAAGTAGTTTGGTGTAAAATTGAGATGTATACTACCTTAATGTCAGAGCATAGTAGTACTGAGAAAGTAACTTTTTTGTCTTGATGAACTCAGGCATGAAAAACTTTAAACCTAGTCATACTCATCTGGGAAGTTAACCAAATCTGTTTGCATTAAGTTTGCAGTCAGGACTTTTGAGTACAATTGAAATGTATACTACTTTTATGTCAAATCATTCTACTCACTGTGAAATCAACTTTTTTGTCTTTATGTGCACAGGTATGAAACAACTTTCAGACATCTCAGAATCATGTGGGAAGTTAACTTAAAGTGTTTCCATTAGGTTTGCAGTAAGTGCTTTGGAGTAAAATTGAAATGTATACTATTTGTATTGTTTAAGCACTGCATGCACTGAGATAACAACTTTTTTGTGTTGATGTGTACAGGCATGAAACAACTTTCAAACTACTCATAATCATGTGGAAAGTTCACCTAAAGTGTTTCCATTAGGTTTGCAGTAAGTGCTTTGGTGTAAAATTGAAATGTATACTACTTTTATGTCAAAGCATTCTATTCACTGTGAAATCAACTTTTTTGTCTTTATGTGTAAGCTATGAAACAACTTTCAGACATCTCAGAATCATGTGGGAAGTTAAATTAAAGTGTTTCCATTAGGTTTGCAGTAAGTGCTTTGGAGTAATATTGAAATGTATACTATTTGTATTGTTTAAGCACTGCATGCACTGAGATAACAACTTTTTTGTGTTGATGTGTACAGCCATGAAACAACTTTCAAACTACTCATAATCATGTGGAAAGTTAACCTAAAGTGTTTCCATTAGGTTTGCAGTAAGTGTTTTGGTGTAAAATTGAATTGTATACTACTTTTATGTCAAAGCATTCTATTCACTGTGAAATCAACTTTTTTGTCTTTATGTGCACAGCTATGAAACAACTTTCAGACATCTCAGAATCATGTGGGAAGTTAAACTATGGTGTTTCCATTAGGTTTGCAGTAAGTACTTTGGTGTAAAATTGAAATGCATACTATTTGTATTGTCGAAGCATTGCATGCACTGAGATAACAACTTTTTTGTGTTGATGTGTACAGCCATGATACAACTTTCAAACTACTCATAATCATGTGGGAAGTTAACCTAAGGTGTTTCCATTAGTTTGCAGTAAGTACTTTGGTGTAAAATTGAGATGTATACTACCTTAAAGTCAGAGCATAGTAGTACTGAGAAATTAACTTTTTTGTCTTGATGAACTGAGGCATGAAACAACTTTAAACCTAGTCATACTCATCTGGGAAGTCAACCAAATCTGTTTGCATTAGGTTTGCAGTCAGGACTTTTGAGTACAATTGAAATGTATACTACTTTTATGTCAAAGCATTCTATTCACTGTGAAATCAACTTTTTTGTCTTTATGTGCACAGCTATGAAACAACTTTCAGACATCTCAGAATCATGTGGGAAGTTAACCTAAGTTGTTTCCATTAGGTTTGCAGTAAGTGCTTTGGTGTAAAATTGAAATGTATACTATTTGAATTGTCTAAGCATTGCATGCACTGAGATAACAACTTTTTTGTGTTGATGTGTACAGCCATGAAACAACTTTCAAACTACTCATAATCATGTGGAAAGTTGACCTAAGGTGTTTCCATTAGGTTTGCAGTAAGTGCTTTGGTGTAAAATTGAAATGTATACTATTTGTATTGTAAAAGCATTGCATGCACTGAGAAAACAACTTTTTTGTCTTGATGTGCACAGGTATGAAACAACTTTCAGACATCTCAGAATCATATGGGAAGTTAATCTAAGTTGTTTCCATTAGGTTTGCAGTAAGTACTTTGGTGTAAAATTGAAATGTATACTATTTGTATTGTCTAAGCATTACATGCACTGAGATAACAACTTTTTTGTGTTGATGTGTACAGCCATGAATCAACTTTCAAACTACTCATAATCATGTGGGAAGTTAACCTAAGGTGTTTCCATTAGTTTGCAGTAAGTACTTTGGTGTAAAATTGAGATGTATACTACCTTAATGTCAGAGCATAGTAGTACTGAGAAAGTAACTTTTTTGTCTTGATGAACTCAGGCATGAAAAACTTTAAACCTAGTCATACTCATCTGGGAAGTTAACCAAATCTGTTTGCATTAAGTTTGCAGTCAGGACTTTTGAGTACAATTGAAATGTATACTACTTTTATGTCAAATCATTCTACTCACTGTGAAATCAACTTTTTTGTCTTTATGTGCACAGGTATGAAACAACTTTCAGACATCTCAGAATCATGTGGGAAGTTAACTTAAAGTGTTTCCATTAGGTTTGCAGTAAGTGCTTTGGAGTAAAATTGAAATGTATACTATTTGTATTGTTTAAGCACTGCATGCACTGAGATAACAACTTTTTTGTGTTGATGTGTACAGGCATGAAACAACTTTCAAACTACTCATAATCATGTGGAAAGTTAACCTAAAGTGTTTCCATTGGGTTTGCAGTAAGTGCTTTGGTGTAAAATTGAAATGTATACTACTTTTATGTCAAAGCATTCTATTCACTGTGAAATCAACTTTTTTGTCTTTATGTGTAAGCTATGAAACAACTTTCAGACATCTCAGAATCATGTGGGAAGTTAACCTATGGTGTTTCCATTAGGTTTGCAGTAAGTGCTTTGGAGTAAAATTGAAATGTATACTATCTGTATTGTCTAAGCATTGCATGCACTGAGATAACAACTTTTTTGTGTTGATGTGTACAGCCATGAAACAACTTTCAAACTACTCATAATCATGTGGAAAGTTAACCTAAAGTGTTTCCATTAGGTTTGCAGTAAGTGTTTTGGTGTAAAATTGAATTGTATACTACTTTTATGTCAAAGCATTCTATTCACTGTGAAATCAACTTTTTTGTCTTTATGTGCACAGCTATGAAACAACTTTCACACATCTCAGAATCATGTGGGAAGTTAAACTATGGTGTTTCCATTAGGTTTGCAGTAAGTACTTTGGTGTAAAATTGAAATGCATAGTATTTGTATTGTCGAAGCATTGCATGCACTGAGATAACAACTTTTTTGTGTTGATGTGTACAGCCATGATACAACTTTCAAACTACTCATAATCATGTGGGAAGTTAACCTAAGGTGTTTCCATTAGTTTGCAGTAAGTACTTTGGTGTAAAATTGAGATGTATACTACCTTAAAGTCAGAGCATAGTAGTACTGAGAAATTAACTTTTTTGTCTTGATGAACTGAGGCATGAAACAACTTTAAACCTAGTCATACTCATCTGGGAAGTCAACCAAATCTGTTTGCATTAGGTTTGCAGTCAGGACTTTTGAGTACAATTGAAATGTATACTACTTTTATGTCAAAGCATTCTATTCACTGTGAAATCAACTTTTTTGTCTTTATGTGCACAGGTATGAAACAACTTTCAGACATCTCAGAATCATGTGGGAAGTTAACTTAAAGTGTTTCCATTAGGTTTGCAGTAAGTGCTTTGGAGTAAAATTGAAATGTATACTATTTGTATTGTTTAAGCACTGCATGCACGGAGATAACAACTTTTTTGTGTTGATGTGTACAGCCATGAAACAACTTTCAAACTACTCATAATCATGTGGAAAGTTAACCTAAAGTGTTTCCATTAGGTTTGCAGTAAGTGCTTTGGTGTAAAATTGAAATGTATACTACTTTTATGTTTAAGCATTCTATTCACTGTGAAATCAACTTTTTTGTCTTTATGTGTAAGCTATGAAACAACTTTCAGACATCTCAGAATCATGTGGGAAGTTAACCTATGGTGTTTCCATTAGGTTTGCAGTAAGTGCTTTGGAGTAAAATTGAAATGTATACTATCTGTATTGTCTAAGCATTGCATGCACTGAGATAACAACTTTTTTGTGTTGATGTGTACAGCCATGAAACAACTTTCAAACTACTCATAATCATGTGGGAAGTTAACCTAAGGTGTTTCCATTAGTTTGCAGTAAGTACTTTGGTGTAAAATTGAGATGTATACTACCTTAAATTCAGAGCATAGTAGTACTGAGAAATTAACTTTTTTGTCTTGATGAACTGAGGCATGAAACAACTTTAAACCTAGTCATACTCATCTGGGAAGTCAACCAAATCTGTTTGCATTAGGTTTGCAGTCAGGACTTTTGAGTACAATTGAATTGTATACTACTTTTATGTCAAAGCATTCTATTCACTGTGAAATCAACTGTTTTGTCTTTATGTGCACAGCTATGAAACAACTTTCAGACATCTCAGAATCATGTGGGAAGTTAACCTATGGTGTTTCCATTAGGTTTGCAGTAAGTACTTTGGTGTAAAATTGAAATGCATACTATTTGTATTGTCGAAGCATTGCATGCACTGAGATAACAACTTTTTTGTGTTGATGTGTACAGCCATGAAACAACTTTCAAACTACTCATAATCATGTGGGAAGTTAACCTAAGGTGTTTCCATTAGTTTGCAGTAAGTACTTTGGTGTAAAATTGAGATGTATACTACCTTAAAGTCAGAGCATAGTCGTACTGAGAAATTAACTTTTTTGTCTTGATGAAGTGAGGCATGAAACAACTTTAAACCTAGTCATACTCATCTGGGAAGTCAACCAAATCTGTTTGCATTAGGTTTGCAGTCAGGACTTTTGAGTACAATTGAAATGTATACTACTTTTATGTCAAAGCATTCTATTCACTGTGAAATCAACTTTTTTGTCTTTATGTGCACAGGTATGAAACAACTTTCAGACATCTCAGAATCATGTGGGAAGTTAAATTAAAGTGTTTCCATTAGGTTTGCAGTAAGTGCTTTGGAGTAATATTGAAATGTATACTATTTGTATTGTTTAAGCACTGCATGCACTGAGATAACAACTTTTTTGTGTTGATGTGTACAGCCATGAAACAACTTTCAAACTACTCATAATCATGTGGAAAGTTAACCTAAAGTGTTTCCATTAGGTTTGCAGTAAGTGTTTTGGTGTAAAATTGAATTGTATACTACTTTTATGTCAAAGCATTCTATTCACTGTGAAATCAACTTTTTTGTCTTTATGTGCACAGCTATGAAACAACTTTCAGACATCTCAGAATCATGTGG